>NC_140951.1:70612120-70617120 GCF_014529385.1 Adiantum capillus-veneris | reverse complement strand
TGGATAACAACTGGGATGCCCTGCATCACCTGCGTACAGTCACGTGCTAACGAACTGTTTTCTTGTGGCTATGGGTGCAGGTGAGGGCTACCTTCCTTGATTAAATTGTCCAGTTCTTAACAAATGGAGGATATCTTAATGTGACGCAAATTTTCCCAGACTTTGGGTTTATGGATTCTTGAAATATATCTTGTTATCTTCATTACCTTGTACAAAATTTATTTTCAACTGCAAATAAATTATTGTGCAATACCACTGTACTTTTCTAGAATTCATGGTCTGTGAATAGCTCGTGTTCGTTTGCGTATATGTATTTAGATTTAAAACTGCTACACACACAATAAACGCAAAAGCGGATTGACTGGTTGGTTGGTCTCTCTCAGACTATGTTTCTAGAATCTTTTGCCTATGATAGTATAATGATTATACTCTTATAGGCTGGGGTGCTATCACACAGTCCCTGTGTTTTTTTAAACCTGACTGGTGATAAGGTTGCTAGCACTACCATACCAATTTTTATTTATTTATTTTTTTCACTCTTGTTAGATATTATCCTTTACTTTATTTATTACTTCTGTTTACCTGGTTGTGGGAAAGCTCACTGCAAGAATGAAAGTCTATTCTGACCCTGAAAAAAGAGCTTTGATTTCAAAAAAAACTTCGTCTAGCTAAAGATGTAGAAAAAACCTTCCCTTGTGTCTCTTATAGGGCTAGGCCCTATCTTCATAGGGTTGTAAAATTCAAAAAGATGTAACTGGGTGCATTTGTTCCTCAGGTCTAGACTCCTTGTCCTAGAAGTTGGAATTCTAACTTATGATATGTTTGCAGATTGTTCCCCTTTCACAAGGACTTGCTCTTCCTGTGGAACCTTTATCCCTTGCCTCTCTTCTTGTGCTCAAATGTATACAAGATAGAGAAGCTTCTGCCCTTATTTATGATGCTTCGAAGGAGTCTAGTCTTTCTCTTGTCCAGCTGATTTCATTTGACCTATGGGTAAAAGTTCTAGCTCTCCTTGTTAAAAACAATTCTAATGGTCTTAACCTTTTGATTGAATTTTCTTCGAATCTGGCCGGTCTTTCCAAAGCACACACTCAAGACTTAGCATCTTTTTCTGCCAAAGGATCTGAACTGTCTAATCTGCTTAGAAAGTTTTGTGGCGTTAGTCCGATCGTTGTGACAGCTCCCTCTACTCCTATTGTCCCTCCTCAGAATAGCCTCTTTTGTAGAGATGCAGCTGCCCTAGAAGCTGTTAAGGAATTTCAGAAAGACCTTTGTTCACTCAGTGATGCTTCGCTTTTGGACATGGTACCAAAATTCTCTAGGGCCTTTCCTTTTTTACCATCACGGCAAGTTGAGGTAGAATCCTTGGGAGTTGAGCACAAGCTGTGGATGTTTCCAAATAAAGGATTTCTTGCACCTATTTCCATGGAAACCTGGGTCTTCCTTGCCAACTTGGCGCCCGCTACTATTGAGGAATGCAAACTTAAAGTATTGAAAGGAATCCAGCTCTTGGACAAAGGAGATCTTATTAAAGCCCCTTTCAATATGTGTTTCCTTGACGATAAAAAATGTAGTTCGAATTCTGGGTTGTATGCAAGAACTAAAGGAGTTATGACCTTTAGTAAAAGCAATGCAGATTACTACACCGAAACAGTTTGGAATGTGTTCAGGCTGTACCTTAAGTGTGCGTGCAGATTCTTGGACCCTAAAGCTTCCTGCGAATCAAGCATAATTTGGTTTGACCATGCTATTTGGTATGACCTCAACAATTTGCCTAGTATCTTTCTTGATAAAGCAGAAGAATTTCACCTTTCCCTCTTCTGCTCGTGGCTCGGTGGACAAGCGAAGGATCTAGTCTTAGCCCTAATTGCCTTTATTCAATATAGATCTATTATGCGTGACACTCTTGAAGAGCTTGGATCTAATGGATGTGGGACTCTACTTACCACGTATGGCGGCTTTAAAGGTATCAAAAGTATAGTTGGACAAATCAAACCAAATATTGAAGAAGATGATTCACAAGTTTCCAAACGTCCGAATACTCTTGTTTCTCCTGCGGCGTCTTACACATCTTTCTTAACTCCCTCCTCGAGTGATTCAGTGATTGGGAGAGGGAGAAGTAGAAGTTATGTGAGAGGTAGGGGAAGAAACCTACCAGTCAGAAACCTATTGGACATGTAATTTGCAGGATCGAAGGATGACTTGCGGAAGACGCTACCTACCTCCAAAAGATGAAGTGTGTAATAGGATTTTCTCACATTGCTTGTTTACAAGCAAAATTTTGGATTTCTTTACTCCCCAAGCTATCTTTTCAGAATGTTTTGGACATATTTTTGGGTTGAATTTATTACTAAAGGATGTGATGTTTGGTTGGAAATATTCGCCACCCATTAAGAATCTATTTTATTCCAATGAATTTCTCCATAATAATGAGGTACCTAATTGATCTTGTCATCTATTTCAAAAATTCTGTAAACACTTCACTGATTTTGGTTCACATGTTTGTACATCGAACCTTGAGATCATCTCGGATCCTCATGTAAGAAGTCTCTTGAGTAATGGCTTGAATCATATTCCCCCTTTTCCACTAAATCCTCAATGTGCCTTATCAGCATTACTTGAATGCTTGGCCGACTTGGCCTTAAAACTCCAATCGGAGGTGGAAGTTCACTTCCAACTTACATCAACTCTCGAAAATATCTTTTGGAAAAAGATTAGT
This sequence comes from Adiantum capillus-veneris, assembly GCF_014529385.1. Lineage (NCBI taxonomy): Eukaryota > Viridiplantae > Streptophyta > Polypodiopsida > Polypodiales > Pteridaceae > Adiantum > Adiantum capillus-veneris. The sequence goes on along the minus strand of NC_140951.1, from coordinate 70,614,401 downwards.
CTTTTACCACATTCGTGGCTTAGCACTGATACTACTTGGCTTATGCATAAAATGAAGACCTCTATCTATGAGATTAAAAAGAAATGGCTCATTATTGGCCTAGATAAAGCATCTAACACTGCTTCCTTGATATGTAAAAAATTGGCTTTTGATGTTGCTAGTTCTAGACTGAATAGTAATGAATTTCTTAAACTAGATTACTCTCCTCTTTGCGTAGCTACAACGTTAAACAATGAATTATCAGGTCTCGGGTATTATCCTGCATCTCAAAAAATTCTTGTACTCCTTCCCAACGTACAAAATGCATAAACATAAATTCAGATGGATTTTTGATGCTTCAAATAGCTTGTTCTCCTGTGTTACGAAAGATATCACCCACTGCTTAAACTTTGTCTTACTAGAAATCGAAAATATCTGTGCCATCAAACACAGTGATATTAAGAGTTTCAGAAATGTAGACTATTGCCCTTTTTGGGTCATAAAAAACGTAGCTGAGTTATTTATCAACCTCCCAGGTAGTATTTACTCCATCTTCACTGTAGACATTACTCAATGCTATGAAAATATCCCTTTAGATGGGCCATTCGGTCTTTTTTATACCTTATCATTTCTTATAAAGATTGCCTTTGCCCACAGAAAGGAACTTGGATATACGTGCATCTCACATAAAGGGAATAAAGGATGGGTAAAAAAATCGAATAAATCTGCACCTTTCATCTTTAAAGAGGAAGATCTATATAGGTATATCCTTTGGCTACTGAATAATTGCTGTATCCAATTAGGTAATACCTGCTACAAACAAACTCTAGGGATACCAATGGGGTTTGCATGCTCCCCGATTATGTGTAATCTTTATCTTTGTTACGTCGAATATCATTGGCTCCTTAAAATATTAACTATACCAACAAGTAATTCATTACTCTCACACTTTGCACAGTCTTTCAGATTTATGGATGACCTTTGTAGCATCAACAACCCCTTATTTGAACCTACACTTAAAGAGATTTATCCACCTTGCATATGTATCGAACCTACATTCTCTGAGAAAGTACTATGGCAGGATAAATTGATCGTTTCTAGAACACACTTTCTGAATATTGAGTTTACAATAATTTCTCCTTTTGTGGGAAACTTTTATACTCGCTTTCTTTAAAAGAGATAAACTTATGCTTATGTCTTCTGAATTTACGAAGAAAAAAAGCAATAGACCGTACAAAAATTCTCTACACACCTGTCTAGGAATGCTTTTTCTTATAATGTATGCCTCTTTCGACTGTTTTAGAGCATATGAAGAGATAGATACGTTAATTACCAAGTTCATCAAGAACGGGTTTACAAAAAAAGACCTGGTTGCATGCATCTGCAACTCCTTAGAAAGACACAACTGGACCTATCTTAAATTTGATTTACAAAATCTGATTAGTCTACTTAAATCATAGTGATTCAAAAAACCTCAGCATAACCTGCGTCTGATAATACAAATACTTCTCGAGGTTGTAGGCCCCTATTCTATGGGGTCTACTACCTCATAGGATTTGGTGCCTGGGAAAGGGTGGGCACACACACACACACACACACACACACACACACACACACACACACACACACACACACAAAATAGCTTGAGTTCTTTCTTCTGACTCATAAGGGAAAAAAAGAAGCAGGGCCGATAAGTATTTTTGTTGCTCCTCATCTACATCTCTATTAAACCACCCATTACGTGATCACACAAACAGCTATCGCAGTAATAGCAGGTGTTTGGGCGCTCTGTTAAGGGTAAAATACGAGTTGCCAAGACCAACCCATACTCCCGTGTGCGTGGAGTACTGTTAAAATAACCTCTTAGTTGATGACCATAACTTCGATACAAATAGATCTTTTGAGATGGAAGGAATTGGGCTAGCAGGTATAACCGCTCTGAAAAACCTGGCTTCATTGAATGTTCTATGTAATAATACTGTGGCACTAGGCCCAGAGCTTCTGTAACCATAGCCAATCTGATATTGTTCCTAAAATGCTCATGACCCCAAAGTGTTACACGAGTCACTCGATCTTTGTATGACCACCATTTAGTCTGGGAAACAGAGGTTCCTAAGTGTGGGAATAGATATAGTTCATAACGGAGTAATGTTGTTCTCCGTGTAGAGTCACCTGATTGATAAAGGTGTGCTTTTGCTATGGAAAAAACCAGTTCTTGATTGTAGGCCATTTTTTTAGCACTCCTGATATGCAAACATGCGGATATGTATATTACCCTTGTACAATTACTCCTTACTGCTAC
>NC_140951.1:70544620-70607120 GCF_014529385.1 Adiantum capillus-veneris | reverse complement strand
TCCCGATCATCACCTCACGTAGCTTAGGACTAGAGCTATGCACCCCAATTGTCGCTACCCAAACGGTGATGCTCGTTTGTGTGCTAGAGCGGATCTAGACTCTCTTTTATCCACAAAAACCTACCATTTCTTTAACCTCTTCCCAGAATGAGTAGTTAAGGACTCAAACGACAACCCATAAGGTCATATGAATATTATATGGATATCTACACAACTCTCCCAAGATCCCTCATCAAACAAATATGTGTTTGGACATATCATTGATGAATTAGAGCTTGATTAGTGACCGTAGGTTCACTAATTATCCAAAAACATTCAGATTTGGGGGTCGTATTTCATCCTACGATAAATACACACCCGCCAATCCGTTACACACCAACCAAAGCTCTATTCATACCTCCTTAACATGTTCTTCAAGCTTATCTATTCAATTCAGTCATCACCTCCACCGTTTGAGTATGGCGGAGCACCGAAAATTGATCTTGAAGAGGGAAAAAACCTATGTTTTTGCTTTCTTGCAAGCAAACGGGCGTTATGCACGTACAACATGCTAACATTCTTTAATCATAACAATAATATGAACACATTATATACAATCCATTCCACATACATTCAACCTATGTACACATATTCTTTCATTTCACATATGCGTATGCGTATCCATCTATGAAGAGTCTTCTTCACGGATAGATACGCATGCACATAGCAAGAAGGATACGGCCACTATGCATAGACGATATCCTCCTCTTCATTGACAAGCACTTGCTTCCCCGGCAGCGGCGCTAAATGTTAAGCCATCTCCCACCTCTCTCCCCTTACGCAGGCGGAGTGGATGCGGGAGATACGCTAACCTTCCCTCTTCTTTGCTTCACCTCCTTATGCAGGAAGGTTACATAAGGCAAGAGGACTGTCGTCGGGACTTGTGATACAACTGTGACCGAGCATAAACACCATACACACACACACACACACACACACACACACAACAAGAGGATTATTCTTGAACAAAGAGAAAGAAGAAGAAGAAGGTGTGTCACTCACCTCCTCGCCTATGCTTGTCATTGGGTAAGATGGGATGCTCCTCGCACATAGTCGATGCTCGTGGTAAGCCAAGTCACGAAGAGGAAGCCTCCTTGCAAGCCCACAACACCTCCCTCACACACATATAGAGAAGCGGAAGTAGAAAAAGCACAGAGAGCAATCCCGTTTTTACTTCGTTAGCGTAGCAGCCTCTTTTGAATTCTGGCACTCTCAAGCCTCCACGTGGTCATATATTTTGCTACTATTTTTAATGCTCTCTCTCTCTCTCTCTCACTCACACACACACACACACACACACACACACACTCTCTAAAACACGAGTCGTTTCTCAAGATTCACCACTTTATTTAGTTTGAAAGTAACTTGGTTTTTTACAAAAAAAACCCCCCTGGCTCTTCACCTTTACATGTCTAGTAGACCATCCATGACATGATCGCACAAACAGCTGTCACAGTAGTAACAAGTGTTTGGACGTTCGGACAATGGTAGGATTCGAGTTGATAATATTGCACCATACTCCAAGGTTTGTGGAGTGATATTAAAATACCCTCTGAGTGGCTGGCCATAGCTGCGATACAAGAAAATCTTTCGCGATGGTAGAAACTGTGCTAGCAGATATAATCGTTCTGAAAAACCTCGCTTCATTGAGTATTCTACATAATAATATCGTGGCCCTATGCCTAGTGCTTCAGTTACCATCGCCAGACGGATGTTATTCCGAAAATGCTCTCTACCCCAAAGGGTCACCCTGGTCACTCGGTTCTGATATGTCCACCACTTCGTCTGGGTCACCGAAGTGCCTAATTGCGGAAATAAAAGCTGTTCATAATGGAGGAGTGTGGCTCGCTTAGTAGACTCACTTGACTGCTGAAGATGTGCAATAGATATTGCTAGAACCTGATCCCCATTAGGAGCCATAACAGATTAATATGTAGATTGCACCTGATGACAATTGGTAGATGTCTGTTTTTTTATCTCTCAATCAGTTACTGTCGACTGGGGCTAGGCACTGGTTTGTAAAAAAGTTGCTCGTCTTATATATAGGCTTTTTGGTGACTGAGCCCAATTGGTTATATATTTAACAATAGAAAAAAAACACTTTACTTCGTATACCTCATCTATTTTTACTTTAGCTTCCGTCTCTTAATCTGTCCAAGTAGACGGAACCTTTTTTTCATAAGGGATAAGGTGGTATGGTTTACTGGTAGTTTGTATCTACTCTGGATCGAGAGCACTAGCTCGTTTGAAGACCGTATATCGGCTCTGACGACTATAGGCGTACATACTCATGCTATACACTGCCTCTTGCATTTTGACACTTAAATGATTAGGTAGTTTATGGTGATATTTTGTTGGGATGGTGGGACTGCCGTGTACATAATGGGATTACCTACCTGCTATAATTCTCACCTGTAAGTTTTATCGTATTCTCTGTGTACCTGGTTGTGTGTAGCGCGCGTTGGCGTTCTGGCGCTTGTAAGGTAGACTTGTGCTTGATGAACTGAGAGGTTTTATGCGCTCTCTACTCGCTTCACAGTCCCGGATCTGGTGCTGAGTGTGATCCCGGAGAGAAGGGTCTTGATGGCCGGCCTCGAGGGGCGAAGCGTGCAGGCTTCCTGACCTTCTGAAGCATGTCAAATTGCTCGCCTATAAATGGATCGTAAGGTGAGCGCCTATGCTCACTTAGCACTGTGATTTGTGACCTCTGTGCTGCATTCCATTCTGCGTTGCTGTGTGACTTCATCATGCCGAAAAAAAGTGATAAAGATATCATGGAGGCTTCTGCATCGAATTTACAGGTTATATTTCTGTTGATTTCTAAAAAATATAAAAAGGGGGATACTGTTAATCTAATTCTTCCTGTTTGCGTAACGAGAAATAATGCTTCAAGATTGAGTTATCAAGTTACATTAGTTTGACTCGTTCAATTGGATCTGGTGCTTGAGGAATTGTTTGAACTAGTTACTGAATGGCATTGTGGAAATCATGGATAGGGCATTTTGCTTCCAGATGATTGTGACTCGAGTTGTTAACTTTAAGGGCAGCTGTGTGGGATTTCATATGTTGTGTGTATTGAAGTTAAGCTATCATTTAATGATTGTAGATTTGAAGTACTTAAAAACTTGTAAATATCTGCTGACATGGCTTTTGGCCGGGGCTGGTGCTTACTAGATGTAATTTGTTGGCCAAAATGGAAACTTTTTTAAGTAGTGTTGTATCTCACCAACGGTAAGAAACCCTAAAGAATGGTTATTTCTAAAGTGACGTACTCCTTCTCGCTTGATTCTAGACTTGGAATTATTAGCTTTCACCTGCAAGGATATGGTTGTTTTTTTCTCTCTCCAGCTTACTATACAGACTGAAGGTAAGTATTCTTTTAAAATTCTAAAAAAAAGGGGTGCCCTGTTCCGGTACAGATTTGTCTGATATAGCATATTATGGTTTAGGTCTACCTCTGCTCTATCGGCAGATATGGGCTTCGTAGACTAATGTTGAGGATTTTCGTTTTACAAACAAGTTTGTGGATACAATTCCAGGTTCTGTTAATCAGGAATTTTTTTTTTGGGTTTTCTGATGAGTCTAACTCTGCTGGAAATGCCAGCTCTCTTATTGATAGATCTTATTGATAGATCTGTATAGATGTTTTGTGGTTTGGTAGGCATTCTATCTAGTAATGATAGTTCTGACTAGCTGAGGTTGCTTATTTTCTGAAGAAGGTAAGTATGGATCTGATACTGCAAGGATTTGAATCAAGCTGATGTTTTTTATAAAAAATTATTATATAAAGTAGGTTTTGCTCAAAACGGTGAGCTGAGATTGTCGGATTCCCTGATAATGGTGTAAAACAAAAAGTACGGTTTACGATGGGTACGTTTACTGACCTCAGGCTGAATTTTAGCCTTAGTTGCGAATAGTCTAGAGAGTCTCTGATTGAAGTGAAAACTTTGCTCCGAGTTGTTGCCTAAATTTGGTTGATGCTCGGAAAGTTGAAAATGACTTCACATACCCTATTTTTGGTGAAAATTGGTTCTATCTTGTTTGTGTTTACCATAATGCTTCACATGATGGGTAATGTATTGAAGGGTCCGCTTGGCGATTCACTGATTCAGATTGTCAGTGGTTTTCTTCTAGCTTTGACTGTTTTTTTACCTGGAGTTATACAAATATTCATTTCAGCTTATGACTCGCTTCATATATGCTCTCCCATAATTATTTGAACTTTTCTTAGCCTACTAGTATGCAATATATACTACGGGAAGTTTATAGATGGTCTTGGCTTAATACGTTTACTTCAATTATATTTCTGGAATTGTTTGGACTTGCTCCTTTGACTGAGCTGTCAAAAATACTGTGGTTTGACAGCTGGTTTTATTACGAACTTAGACAAAAGTGTGTCTGTCATTGCCTAATGACAGATGCAGTTTTTGATAGTAGTTGGGTATATAAGTGAGAAAAGGCTTAGAGTTGTAAATTAGATAATGAGTTATCTCTGTTTTTTTAAAAGAAATATATATATATGGAAAGTTTTTTGGATTAAATACTGGTCCGAAAGTCTGAATTTTTTTTTAGACTTCTCCTTTCAAATAAGATGTTGTCCGTTACAGTAAATTGGCCTTTGATGGCATTTAGTTTGTAGTTCTCTCTTGTCTAAGTAAGAAAGTAGTTGGGTGGTGATAGTATGTTTTTTGTTTTTTTAAAAAAAAAAAAAACCGACAAGGGTGTTCCAATTAAAAAGTTTTTAACCCAGAAAATAAAAACAGCTACACTATGGTGTTTTTACTTTCCTTATTGGATTGACAATAATCCAAGGATCGTTTTTTCATTAAAAACAAGACACTGGCTAAGAACTGTATGTTTTTTTAAAAGTGACATGGATAACAACTGGGATGCCCAGCATCACCTGCGTACAGTCACGTGCTAACGAACTGTTTTCTTGTGGCTATGGGTGCAGGTGAGGGCTACCTTCTTTGATTAAAGCATTCAGTTCTAAGTTATTGATGACTGTGGATGTTCGCTTAACTTGAAGTTACATTTCTCCGAAGTTGGGACGACTGCATCCCATGATTTACTTTGATATCTTTACTTCCTTGTACAAAATTTATTTTCAACTGCAAATAGATTTTTGTACTATTCCATTGTATTGTCCTAGGATTAGTGGTATGTGAACTATAATGTTCGTTTGCGTATATATAGGATTTATTTATTTAGAACTGCTACACACACACACACACACACACAAGCGCGCAAACACAGTCCTGTTTTTCAATTTTTGAAGGCGATAAACCATCTTGTGTCACTGGGTTTGAACCTTGTATCTACAGTGCTGCGGGGCCTCTCTCCAAATGCAATCACCTATGCAGCATGGTGAAGGCATGTGGTTCTACGCAAGGTGCTGATATGGGCACATAAATTCACAATTATATTGTTAATCAAAGGCTATTGAGAAAAGAAGTCGTACTTGGAACTGCCTTGGTCGATATGTGTGCCACTCAGCGGATGCGAAGCAATGGCCTCTCTCCAGATGCAATCACCTATGCAGCATGGTGAAGGCATGTGTCTCTACACATGCATCTTGAAGGCATGTGGTTCTATGCAAGGTGCTGATATGGGCACATAAATTCACAGTTATATTGTTGTTCAGAGGCTGTTGAAAAAAGAAGCCGTGTTTGGCTTTGTCTTGGTCGATATGTGTGCCACTCAGCAGATGCGAAGCGAGGGGATCTCTCCAGATGCAACCACCTACGTACAACTACAATCACCTATGCAGGATGGTGAAGGCATGTGGCTCTACGCATGCATCTTGAAGGTGTTGATATGGACACAAAACTTCACAATTATATTGCTAATCAGAGGCTGTTTAAAAAAGAAGTCATGCTTGGCACTGTCTTGGTCGATATGTATGCCAAATGTGGTGCGCTTGAGAAAGCACAAAAAGTGCTTGAGGAGCTTCCTATCTAGAACGTCGCCTCTTGGAATGCATTGATTGCAGGATGTGCTCAACGAGAGTAGGGCTAGAAAGCTCTAGGCTGTTTTCAACAGATGCGAAGCGAGGGCCTCTCTTCGGGTGCAATCAGAGCTCCCTATCCGGAATGCCACCACTTCCAATGAATGAAATAATTCTGGAATGTGCACAACGAGAGCAGGTCAAGCGTCCATGTGGCTGTCCTCTTTATTAACGTTTATCAGCTATCAGCTATTTTCATTTGCGCGCTCAACTTTTACTTCCTAGTTGATGAACATCATGTGGCATGGACAAACAGTGCTTGAGGAGCTCCGTGTCCGGATTGCCACCACTTTCAATGAATGCAATGATTCCGGGATGTGCACAATGAGAGCACGGCGTCCATGTCCTCTTTTTCAACGTTTATTTGCTATCAGCTATTTTCATCTGCTCGCTCAACTTTTGCTTGTTGGTTGATGGACATCATGTGGTGCGCTTGAGAAAGCACAAAAAATTCTTTAGGAGCTTCCTGTCTAGACTGATTGTTGCAGGATGTGCTCAACAAGAGCAGGGCTAGAAAGCTCTAGGCTATTTTTAGCATATGCGAAGCGAGGGCCTCTCTCCAGATGCAATCACCTACATACTCCAACTGCAATCACCTATGCAGCCATGTTGAAGGCATGTGGCTCTACGCATGCATCTTGAAGGCATGTGGTTCTATGCAAGATGCTGATATGAGCACAAAAATTCACAATTATATTGTTAATCAGAGGCTTTTGACAAAAAGATGGCATGCGTGGCACTGTCTTGGTCGATATGTATGCCAAATGTGTTGGCTAGAGAAAGCACAGAAAGTGCTTGAGGAGCTTTATGTCCAGAACATTGCCTCTTGGAATGCATTGATTGTGAGATGTAAACGGATGTCGTGCTTGGCACAATGTCTTCCAGTCGATATGTATGCCAAGCTCGCCTTTATTTACCGTCTACGCGCTCAGCTTTTGCTTGCTCATTGCGCATCAGTTTTCATGGTTGATGAAGATCGTGTGCCAAGGAAGCACTGATTGCAGGATTGCGCAACAGAGCAGGGCCAGAACTCTCTCGATGCAATCACCTACATAGGCATCACGAAGGCATGTGGCTCTACGCAAGATGCCTATACACATTGCTACAAAAAGATGTCGTGCTTGGTACCGTCTTGGTTGATATGTATGCCAAAATGTGGTGAGCTTGAGAAAACACAAAATTCCCTTCAGGAGCTTCCTGTCTAGACTGATTGTAGGATGCTCTCAATGAGAGCAGGGCTAGAAAGCTCTAGGATGTTTTCAGCAGATGCAAAGCTAGGGCCTCTCTCTAGATGCAATCACCTACGCATGCCTCTTGAAAGCATGTTGCTCTACTTAAGATGCTGATATGGGTAGAAACTTCACAATCAGTTGGAGATTGTTGAAAAAAGATGTTGTGCTTATCACTGTCTTGGTTAAAATATATGTCAAATGTGGTGCGCTTGAGAAAGCACAAACAGTGCTGGAGGAGCTCCCTGCCTGCAATGTCACCACTTCCAATGAATGCAATGATTGCGGGATGTGCACAATGAGAGCAGGGCCAGAAAGTTGTAGGCTGTTTTGAGCAAATGCATCGTGAGGGCCTCTCTCCGAATGCAATCACCTACGTCACAAGCTTTATTAATCGCAAGAAAATCGCATCGCGTAACTGCCTCTGCTAAACTCGTTGTTGTGGAGAAGTAGCCAGGATTCAATGATATCAGCATGGATATTGCTGCCTGTGCAGAGGTCCTTATGTCAAGCACAATCCTATGGAATATGCTGATATGTGCACAAAAATTCACAATTACATTGTTAAAAAATGATGTCATACTTGGCAGTGTCTTGGTCGATATGTATGCCAAATGTGGTGTGCTTGAGAAAGCACAAAAATTGCTTCAGGAGCTTCCTATCTGGAATGTCAGCATTGATTGTGGGATGTGCGCAACAAGAGCAGTGCCAGAAAGCTCTTGGCTGTCTTCACTGGATGCAAGCGAGAGCCTCTCAAGATGAAATCACATAAGCGTGCATCTTTAAGGCATGTGGCTGTACGCAATATGCTGATATGGGCTTAAAAATTCACTCTAAAATTGTTAGTCAAGGGCCGTTGCAAAAAAATTCCGTGCTTGGCAATGCCTTGGACGATATGTATGCCATATGTGCTGTGAGATGTCGTCTTTTGGAACGCATTGATTGCAGGATATGCCGGACAAGGGCTAGGACAGGAAGCTTTGGGCAGGTGCTTGACAAGCTTACTATTCGAAACGACGTTAGCTGATTGCGGGATATACACAATAGGAGCAGGGACAGAAACCTCTAGGCTATTTTCAGCGGATGCAAAGCGAGGACCCTTTGTAGAGATGCAATCTCCTACACGTGCATCTTGAAGGCATGTGGCTCTATGCAAGATATTGATATGGGCTAAAAAATTCACTCTGATATTGTTAGTCAGGGAGTGTTACAAAAAATTCCGTGTTTGGCAATGCCTTGGTCGATAAGTATACCAAATGTGGTGCAGGATGTCGTCTTTGGGAACGCACAAATTGCAGGATATGCCCGGCAAGGAAGCTCTGGGCTGTTTTCGGCAGGTGCTTGAGGAGCTTACTACTTGGAACGCTCAAAATGGCACGCTGCCGTAGGAATGGCATGTTCCCTTGTATTATAAAAATTGGGTAGGACTGTGCAAACTCCCCCATGCAAGGAGACTTTCATCCTTTTTTTCTTAAACATAAAAATGGCACAACAAACAATTAATAACATTAACATCTTGTATGATTACGAACATTGAGCTTGATAAAACTTTAACCCTCCTTGTGGTTTTTTGCGAGGTAAATCTCTGAAAGACAAAGGTCGATTTGCTCTAGATTGTCTTTGCAAAGATGCAATGTGAGGGTGTTTCACCAAATGCAGTGACGTACATTTGAGCATTGAAGCTTGTGCCACAATCAAAGCTACGAAGCTGATTCATGATGAGATTGTAAGGCAGGGGCTTTTGCAAAGCCATATTGCGTTGGGTGGTGCACTCATGGACGTGTAAATTTGAAATGTCGTCTCTTGGAAACTGGGTTGATTATAGGATACCTGTTATGGCTGTGGCAAGGAAACACTTTGATGTTGTCACTTGTGGATAGGAAGGGAAGAGCTATCTTCAAATTCAAATCACCTATACTTGCACCTTCTAACCTTGTGGCCTTACGCAAGAAATTAACATGGGTGAGAGAATTTTTGACGAGATCACCAGTGAAGGTCTACTGGAGAAAGATGGCATGCAATGGTTCTTGATTAATTGTGGATAGTAGTTGCAAACTCCACCCAAAGCTACTTCATATGATGCTAGAGATATACAAATTAAGAAACAACCAAACTTGCTTTGGTGAAAGGTATCAAGCTCTCTCTCTCTCTCTCTCCCCCCCCCCCCCCCCCCCCCCCCCCCCCATCCCCATCCATTTTCTTCTTCAGGGATATATACTCTTGTTGAATTTTCAAATGACACAATCACACTTACACAAATGACAAGAATGCACACAATAGAGAGAGAGTGAAGTTAGACCATGTCTAACTTCGGGTCATAGGATTTGTAGAAAACAAAGCATAAGCTCTCTCTCTCTCTCTCTCTCTCTCACACACACACACACACACACACACACACACACACACACACACACACACACACACACACACACACACACACACACACAGCTTTTCCCTTCTAGGTTCTTATTACTTCGTTAGTACATAGCGAGATTCAAACATTTTTTTTTCTCTTACCCTCGGACTCACTTCAATTCAATAAAATTATAACTAACGAAGCACTCTAGTTTTGACTCAAATCCCATATTATGAATGTTCAAAATTAATTTTTGGCTTTTAAATGGCCTCATAAAATGTTTGGGCGCCCATACTGTGAGCATGGGCCATTTTGAACATGTTTTAACGATCCCGAGACGCTCAGAACACCACTTTTCTCTCACCTATGCATGTGATTTAATTTAAGTTACAAGGTTTTTTTGAAAGAGATAAAATTACAAACATCCGATAAAAATTAAAAGCCGGATTTTGAAAGAATTAAAACTATAATTATTACATTTTAACCTCCCACTGCACCCTGAATTTTGCTTTCCTTGTCTTTCTTGATTCTTCAGTGGAGCTCATGTTATTAGAGCAGACTTAGGGTTCTCTCTCTCTCTCTCTCTCTCTCTCTCTCTCTCTCTCTCTCGTATCGACTAGGGTTTTACTTAGCATAACATGACACTGGTATCAGAGTAGGCTTAGGGCTCTCTCTCTCTCTCTCTCTCTCTCTCTCTTCTTGCGCTCAACATTAGCCGACATAGCTTCATAAGGTGAGCTTCACAAAGTGTGTGCTTGTTATATAGCCATCAGTGGCATTACCAACAACATCTATCAATAGAGCCGTGCCATCAACAACCTCGCACCTCAACATCAACCAGCACAAAAACCTACCATAGCTTCCTCATGGTGTCACTCTATAGAATAGGTGCATAGTTCTGTGAAGTAGCTCCATCACCTAGATTTTACCTTAGTTGTCATAAGAGTGGGCTTTGCTCACTATGGGTTAGCTAGAATAGGCACATTAATTAGGTTATGGGGCGGCATGTATAGAGCGTAATTTTCTTTCTACACACATTTTTTTCTTTAATATAAGCTTTTTATAAATCTTACAGCTTTAATTTAAAGCTTTAAATCAGCTTTAAACAAAACCTTATTCTCACATAATAAGCGAGAGACACACACACCATTGCTAGAATGACAAGAGTTGGGACAACAATAGGGTAACACTGGTACCAAGAGCAAGGAAGGCATTTGAGCCAATTCTAGTAGAGGAGGATGACCGGGCTAGTCTTGCAATGACAAATACATAGATCTCACACACCTGTATGAGATTGGCAACACTTGAGCATCCTGTGCGTTGGTCCAAAGATCTTGGTCGCCATCGACACTCTCCATCAGATCCATCTTTGGCACACTTCAAGAAGTGTTCTATATATTTGTGCATAGCTTTATTAGCATACATTTTCTGTCTGTTTTCAAAGTTTTTAAGTGAGTTTTGCTTTCTTTTTTGAAAAAAATGAAAAAAGACAAAAAAAGGCAACCCAAGACTGACACCAACCAAGACCAAAACATGTATGGAATTGAGGACATGGGTGACGAATGGGATGTACCTTCTCATGAGTAATATGAGATGTTAGTACATAAGGTAGAAAACATGGAAATGCAACTACACTTTCTTTACCGATCTAGTTGCTATTAAAGATCAAATTAGTAAATTAATTGAGTTCATGCAAAAGGGAAAGTATGTCGTGGCACAGCCTTTTGTGCCACCTGATCCAAACATGCCTTCCATGTCTAGGGACGTTGAAGCCACAAATAGAGAAATTGCTATACTTCCTCTCTTGAAACTTAGTCAAGACCCAGAGAAAACCCTATCCTCAAAGATAAACCTCCTCAATTCAATGGTGAAGAAAGGGATAGAAACAAAGATACCATCTACACTTTTCTATTGAAATGGCAAGACCTTCATAGGTTAAAATATACCCCACCTGAATAATAGCCACTGGAGGCTAGTTTCTCATTGGGGCCAAAAGCCTATAAATGGTGAATGAATCTCAAGGAATTAGGAAAAATACCAAGGGATTGGACTCAATTTGAGAACATTTTTGTGAAAGAACTTCTCCGTGAAAATGAATAAAAAAGGAACTGGGAGGATTGGGATAATGCTATGCAACGGGGTAGGCCTTTGCGGACCTACATTGTAGAGTATAGAGAGTTAATCCTCAAGCTACAAGGAATAGATGAATTTCACAAAATAAGAGGGTTTATATGGGGATTAGATAAATAATTCAAGCGAGAGGTGAAAATAAGTGTACCTAAAAATTTGGAAGAAGCAATTAAATTTGCACAAATTTATGAAGATAATACTGGCTTGATTGCCTTTAATCCCACTCAGCCTGAGCCCAAATCCATAGTTACTGGGGTATCACGGCCCTTTCTAAAAGGAAAAAGTAAATTGCCATCTAGTAAGGAGGGTAAGCCACTATTTAAAAAGAGGGTTGTAAGAGGACCTAGGTTAAACCAAGAGTACTTTGCAAAGGCTAAAAAAGAAAACTTGTGCTTCACTTATTTGTCACTCAACCATTCTCAATGGAATTGTCCAAAGAACAAAAGAGAAAGGGATGATGAAAAGGGTAAAGGTCCTGACAAGAATAAAAAATACAAGCAAATTCATTTGGTCCAAACACTTCCGATAAGTGGTAATGAAAAGTATAAGTTCATAAAAGTGTTGCACATGGAAAAAGAGCATCGTTGTTGTTTGTCAAATACCATGTGGAAAACAAGTTTTGGTCCTCATAAGCTGGTGAAAATGCATGGGTTTGTAAATGGGAAAAGGATTAGAGTCATGATAGATGCTCTTGTGAATTATGCTCTTGTTTCTCAACAACCAAGTGCTCACCAATATGTCGTCTCTATGATGCACAGGGAAGAGAAGAAGATATGGGATATTGTAAGGACATGGATCCTATGGGCAAGGTCACCAACATGACCGGTCAGTGTGTATGCTAGGGGAAGGCTATAAGATAGCACGGTTGGGTGGAGACTAAGATAGCACGGTTGGGTGGAGACTAACGCACGCATCACCACCGCCCTTTCACTGGTATCCGAGCTATTTTTGGGAGGAGGCTAAAAGCGGGTTGCATGTGTGTGCGACGTTCTGCTTCTCTCTCACATTCCACAGATAGTGACGTCTCCGCTGTGCAACAAAAGAAGATAAGCACGCTTTCCCATGCGGAGAGTGTGGAAAGCCCATCTGTGCCCCATCTACGTCCTCCGCAACGGGCAATCAAGATGGGCGACCAAGGAAAACTTGACGACACCGAGGCTCCGAAGGCTTTCGTTGGTGCCACTAGTTGCACGCATAGAAAGGCCCGCTTAACCCTTGCATGAAGGAGGGTTGAACCCACCCCACGCTTAACCCTTGCATGAACGAGGGTTGAACCCACCCCATGAGGATAACAGACAGACACTTTACCATCAAGCTATTGATCCTTGTTGTGTATAGCAAGGAAAGATAGTCTACTTGTGGAGAAAGGAAAACTAGAAGGAAAGGAAAAGCTTCAAACTTCAAGGAAGTAGCTTCACCCTTCCTTTTCACTTGTTGGAGGAAGGCAAGTTTTCCTCTAAAAATTCTTTTTTCCTCAAGGAGGTAGCTTCAAAGTGAACAAAAGCCTTCACAAAAACGATTGGTTTTTGTGAAGAATCAACAAAGGTGTTCTTATGACGAACGACAAGTGAAGCGTTCAAATTCCCTCAAGGCGAGGTTCGCATGCAACACAAATCGCGGAGTATACAAAACACAAAGACTTTAATTTAGGTAAAAATTGTCGTTTTTTTTTTCTCTCTTTGCATTAGTGTGTGTTTACCATGGCTAGTGAGGATATGCAACCTACACACACGTTTGCTTTTGAGCACGTAGATCAAAATCAGGCCACCACGGGTGTTGCTGACACTAATATGCATGATGATGATGATCTAGGAGATCATGGGCTTGTAGATATGGTTTCTTTCACTACAAGATGTTGTGTGCTCTTGTGACGCTGTTAGCGACGGAAATACATTGGGTTTTTATAACCCCCGGCGTCGCTAAAACCGTCGCTACGAGCGTCGCTACGAGAGCGTCGCTATATGCGTCGCTATATAGCGACGTATACACAGAAGACTATAGCGACGCTCATAGTGACGCTACAGAGCCATAAATAGCGACGTCCGAGAGAATTTTTTTTTGGTGACAGGGCATTGAATGCCCTGCCACCCATCAACCATATTGTACTTGATTCACTTTTTAAAAAAAGTGCAAAGGTAGATAATAGACCCAAAATAGTCACCCACAAGATGCATTGTTTGCAAAATTGACAATTGTACACATCATAGGCAAAATGTATTGATTGGCAAATGTAATAATGACAATTGTACAACATCATAGGCATAAAGAATTGATTGGCAAAAGGAACTGTGGTGACAAATGTAATAATATACATGGTTCAAAAAGACGTATAAAATCCGTCTCATGATACATAAGCTATGAGAAACCCTAAACTAATGCTATCTAGCTACGGCTAAACTGACGTCGTCTAGTCAGACGTCTCATCGCGTCCAAGCGGCGTATCTGTCGGATTCTGCAAAAAAAGACAATAAGACAGCTTTCAGTAAGTATAAACATATAACGACATTTATAAAACAATACAAAAAATAAAAAAGAGTAAACCCTAATACTAACCATGCCGCCGCGAGAACTGAGAATGTCCATCAGGGCGTTTAAGCCCTTCCTACCTGCGTACTCGCGCTCGTACGGTGTGGGATCACGTCCTGTCATCGACCACTGTCAAAACATACAAAGATTTCATTATGTTAGAACTAAAAAACTCATAAACCCTAAACTATCGAACATGCATAAAGAGCAATGTGAAAACACTTACAAAATCGGCCTCAAATGATGCCCATCCACCGCTCCCCAAGTGGTGCGAGCTCCCTGCCTCTACTCGCACTCTGGCTGCATCCTTTTGTTGCTTCCACTTGTCGGGATTCTCGCGCGCTGCTTTCTTCGCATTCTTCCAATCTTCTTTGGCCAGCCAATCTGGCCTGTTCCACCCATTCTTGATTGCTTTTTGCACTTCGGAACGCTTGTGTTTGCAGTATTCGCGCATTCGAATCTTCATCAGGTCTTCATTGAAGCGCTGATCCCGTGTTGGAACGGGAAACTCATCATGAAGTATGCTGATGACTCTGTTTTTTAAATCACTTGGTACTTCACTCCATTTGTTTAGTATGTAGTGTCTAAACGGCTGAGAGCAAAGACCACGCATGCGCGAGATCACCTTCTTGCTGTCATCATCCATGATGATGCCGCCGCTGATGTCGACGGAGTAAGGCAAGCCCTCTGGCTGGTGACGCGTGAACCTGGGTGTCCCGGCAGGGGTCTCTAGCGGCGTGTCGATGGGGGTACGGACGTCAGGTGTCTCCACCGGCGTCTGGGCCCCGAAGCGAGGAGTGTCGAGTGGGTGGCTCCTGGCGGAGTAGGTAGAGGTGTGTAGCTTCTAGGAACAGTCAGCCGTGCAAAACCTGGCGTAGATGGCGATGCTGTGGCTGGTGTGGGGGCGGGCAAAGAAGGGGAGGGTAAAGAGCCTCGTCGAACACAAGGCGGTGTGGAGGCATCGGTGGCGGAATCCCCACAACAACCGCCACCGCCACCACTAGAGCGCCGGTGTCTAGATGAGTGTGAAGCTCGTCTCGTCGACGCCGAAGCTTCGGAGCGCGCCGAATGCTCCGAAAGAGAGGGAGATGCGGATGGAGTAGGAACGCGCGATGATGTGCCAGAGCGATGACGCTCCACGTACCACTGTCTCTGCTGCGGTGACAAAGAAGAAAGAAACTCCTCATCATCCATACCTGCATTAAACACACGAATATTTAAACTTAATATTGAATGAATAGAGTAGACAATGACGCAAAGACCATTAAATACAATGACGTAATGACGCATATAAATACAATGACGCAATGAATTGAGTGATAGAAGAGGCAAGTCGAAAACTCAGAATTTTCAATCAAAAGATTTGAGCGCGAGTAGAAAAGAGCGTTATACACCATGGAAGGTACTTAGAGAGCCAGAGCTTTTACAACACGGAGCAAAATTGTTCAAATACAATATTTGTGGCTTTAAGAGATCTCTCTCTCATCCTCGCATAACTCAACATAACTTCCTATATCTATATAGAGCTCTCCGTTTAAACACATATCCTCTGTTTCATTTTGTAGCTCCTCTGCATGCACCCCATATAGAGTAGTAGCATCTTGATGCTCGTCTGGCACCACCGCAGCGGCTTCTGATTGAGCATCTTCTCTGATCTCCTCCATTGATGTCGTTGTGATTGGCACATGGTAGCCTTCATACGTCCTTGCACTACGAGGGGCTACCTCTATGACGTACCACCAGTTTGATGTAGACTTTGTAGGATGAAATATTACCTGCCAGAGCCACATAACTTACATGAGAGCTTTCAAGCACATAACTTGTAAAAGGGGGATGTTAACTATTTACATACTTACTTGTTCACAATGCTCGGGTAGTACGAAAGTGTCTTTAGGTCAGTCCATTTCTTAGTAGAATCCACCTCAAGAAAACCAGACTCTCCTCTACGCACAGTAGCGTTGCGACCCTCCATGATTATCTTGAACCATTGCACGTCGAACAAGTCGACAAAAAATCCTCTGTAATCGATCCTCAAAATCTCTTGCAGCGTGCCGAAGTAAGTGAGTTCCTCCACCACAGGATCTGCATCAGAGGAACGTCGTCGACTAGACTGTTCAAATTTTGCCATGATTCCACAATCTTGAGTAAAACGCTTTTTGTCGATTCGTTCCACCCTAAAATGTCGACCTTTACACCATGCTGCTGTGTATGACTTATACTACAACGAACAAAGATTATGAGTGGCCGTTCAAACGTTTATAAATAAAGTCACTTGCTAGTCGTACATTGCAAACTTACCTTGGTCGCGCAACCCCGAGAGTACTCCCACTCTTCTTCAGTCACTTTGTCACCGCATTGTTGTGCGCTTTTCAATTGGTTGTGCAACCATCTTAAGCTCATGAAGGTTGGTAGGCTCTCCAGAACCGCTGGATAGTGCATCGGTGGTCGTCTTCCCCGTCTCCACTCGATTCGTGCCCTTTGTCGCTCTTGCTTTGCATCCTCATATTGTGAAATCCACTTTTGCATCACTGGATTGTGAAGCATGCAAAATCGGTTGATTTTAGCCTCTAGATCTTCCGTCATCTTCTTCTGAACACCGAGATTGCACATGACAATCCCAGATATGCGCTCATCATCTATGGTTCGCCATAGCGTGTCCCGGGATTTATCAAATCCGTCTAGCCACTCTCCAATGTACACTAGGGACTCTGATACCAACCAACCTTATGCCATGCTACCCTCCGGACGTGCCTTTTGACGCACATATCCCTTAAGCGTTTTCATGAAACGCTCTAAGAAGAACATCCATCTGGAATGAACACTGCCAGCTATTTCCACCTCATCAACTATGTGAACAAGAAGATGCACCTGAATGGTTAGCATTGTAGTAGGAAAATGTTTCTCAAACATGCACACAAGCTCCGCAGCATTTAGTTTGGCGAATGGTATGGAGTCTACGTCGATCTCCTTTTGTGAGATCCATTGCACCAACTTTGCAAGTTTGTAGATTGTGTTACGGATGTCGAGAGACAAACATCCCTCAATGGCAACCGGTAAAATAAACTGTAAAGTATGTGCAGCAATGATATTAAAGTCCACATTTTATGCAATGATATTAAAGTCCACTATGAACGTACCTGACACATTTTATGCCAATCGTGTGACTTCAAACCGGTAAGCTTTCCTTCTTTAGTAAAACACGTTCGGAGCGAGTGCATTATGCCAGTGGGGGTCCGCAAAGATCGAATGGTCTCTTTTACTTTGCGTTCTTGGGCTCCTGTGAAAATC
The DNA here is from genome assembly GCF_014529385.1 of Adiantum capillus-veneris. Classification (NCBI taxonomy): domain Eukaryota; kingdom Viridiplantae; phylum Streptophyta; class Polypodiopsida; order Polypodiales; family Pteridaceae; genus Adiantum; species Adiantum capillus-veneris. The sequence goes on along the minus strand of NC_140951.1, from coordinate 70,589,545 downwards.
CATGGTGCTTTAGGGAGTTTTATCGATCCATCAGACGCTGTTTGCGGCCAATATTGCTCCGTACGATCCACATTTCTAAGGTCAACTCTGGCTCCCAAAGTATCTTTCTTGCCGGTCAGATGGTCCCATAGTAGATTACCCACATTCTTGAATATGTGCATTGGATCGAGCAAGTGATTGATCATGAGTCGGGTCCAGTATGGTAACTCGTACCATAGAGATAGTCTCTTCATCCGTGGAGGCAATCCGTCATCGCACATCTCCTTCTGCTCTAACCATGCTTGTGCAGACATCCTTGGTGGCTCTCTTCCCAAAAAGCCGTCGCGTAACACATGATTCTCTGGAAGATACGCTTGATGACCTTCGTAGATTTGCTTCTTCAGTGAGGGTGCCCTACGTGCATTCAGTCTAGGTCCACATGTGACACATGCTCTGTATCTGCTTGTTTGAAGCCCTGCATGTATACACATGATAATAGATCAACTATGGGAAAAAACAAGATTTACAGTGTCTGAGTGAGGAGTGTCAATAGATCACCTGAGCATTCTGTTAGCCGGGATAGTCATGCATGGTCCACATTAGAATGCCTCTGATCAAAGCATTCCGTCGTCCTGTGTGTCGGCTCATATCCACCACCTCTATGCCAATCCACAATTGTTGTAGCTCTTCCAATAGTGGACGAAGATACACATCCATATTCCCCACTTTATATCGCCCTGGCACAATCAAGCTTAGCCATAGGTGCCCCTTCTTCGTAGTCAACCACGGGGGAATGTTGTAGTTGACGATGACAACGGGCCATACACTGTAAGATGTTGATCTTTGACCAAATGGATTTACACCATCCATAGCCAGGCCTAAGCGCAAATTTCGAGCTTCCCTGGCAAAATCCGACCATGTTCCATCTATATGTTTCCACGCTACGCAATCTGCAGGAATTCGTAGCACACCATCCGAAGATTTATTCTCCTCATGCCATGATGCTAGGGCGGCCATGGACTTACATTCGAAGAAATGCTTGATGCGAGGAAGCAGAGGAAAATGTCGCAAAACCTTTTGTGGAATTTTTGTCCCGTGGAGATCTACTCGATATCTTTCGGAATCACATTTCGGACACTTCTCCATGTCTATGTATTCCCCTCTGAAAAGAATGCAGTCATTAGGACAAGCGTGGATAGAATTGTAATCCATCCCCAAGTTTCGCAAAATCTTTCTTGCTTCATCTCGGGAATCTGGCATCACATTGTCAGCTGGTAGTATGTGCTCTTTCAGCAATCTACACAACATAAAAATATGATACAGTCGTGTAAAAATTTATCAGATCATTATACATTTAGAGTTCTATTAAAGTAAACTAATTGTAATAGATCACTTGAAAAGCGCTGTGACGCTAGTGTCACTCCATCCAAACTTTGCCTGCATGTTGAGAAGAACCAGGAGTGCTTTCAATCTAGACATACGTGCTCCATTATACAATGGCGTATCGGCTTCACTTTTCATATCATCATAGATAAGCCTTTCTGAATCCATGATCGTCTCGATCATTTCATCAATCTCGGGCTCAAACATTGCCTCGTTGGGAATGTGCTCTGCATGATCATCCCCCGAGCTGTCAGAGGCTACATCTTGTGGCCTCACATATGCTGCTTGACCAAAGCGCCTGCGAACACGTCTATTGGGTTGCAAGATTGCTGCTTGTTGGCCAGCGTCAGAGTCCGACGAGTTATAATTGGCAACAACTCGATCTATAATAGATGGATCGAACTCCCCAAATTCGCGAACGTGCTGCAAAGAAATATGTCTTGTCCGTCGCACAGCATGCTTGCATTGATTACAAGGACATAAGACCCTCGTTGAGAGATAGGTGTTTCGGTTGGACGGTCCCACATCCTCGTCGCTACTCATAATGAGGATAAAAAACTTATAACCTGGACAACAAATTTAATATTCTATTGGCATTCTTCATCTTATCTCTCTCTCTCTCTCTCTCTCTCTCTCTCTCTCTCTCTCTCTCTCTCTCTCTCTTTACCTCACATTCTCTAGTCATGTCCAATCCCCGCACACCTCGGTCTAGAGGTGCACGGAGATCAGAACCACCGGGTTATAATCTCGTCTTTATTGGTCAATACCTATATTTGTGGGTACAAGAAATCTACAGACCCACGTCTACATGATACTGCATGTAGTGGACAAAACCCCTTTGCCTCTTCTCTAGCTGTAGCACTTCACTTCATCTTAACATCTTTTCACAGTAGATCTTTTCACTGTTCGTCTAACTCTAAACCCTAAACCGTAAGTAATTCTTGCGTGGACTCGATCTAACGTAAATAAGCGTAAATCTAAATAAACGTAAATCTAACTAAAAATAAAGCTAAATCTAATTTAACGTAAGTCTAATGACTAGAGGTTGTCTAGATGGTCATTGTGTCGGGGATGTAGTGACTCTTGTCGCGCCCCTGAAGATCCACCTTCTTCCCTATCTTCTGAAGACATTTCACCAGTACTTTTGGATCGACGGAGCCCACCATGAGTGAAGGCAACAATACCCTATATTCCATTGAGGGCTTTCTTCACCCGCTTCATGCAGGCATCGCAGTCTATGGAGACCTAAATGTAATCTAATATAATGTAAATCTAAATCTAGCTTAAATAAACGTAAATCTAGTTAAAAATAAACCTAAATCTAATTTAATGTAAGTCTACATATAACCTAATCTTTAACGTCTTTTAAGATAGTTTCCTACGACGTTATAACTCTCTTCTTCTTGTGTGTGTGCGCGTGTGTGGATGTGTGTGCCAATAAAAAGAGATAAATGGTATAACCTTTCTATCACCCATGCCAAGTATGATAGATTGACTATGCCATTTCCCTCTTGAATAATAGGTCTTGAGTTCAACTTCTCGTCGGCTAGATCTTTAGGTCTTTTAATTTTAATTAGTTTCCTACGACGTTAAATTAGTTTCTCTCTCTTTCTCTCTCAATGTGTGTGCGTTTTTTTGGATCGTATGCATGTTTTCTCTCTCTTTTCCTCTCTCAATGTGTGCGTTTTTTGTTTATGCATGTTCTCTCTCTCTTTTCCTCTCTCAATGCGTGCGTTTTTTGTTTATGCATGCTCTCTCTCTCTTTTTCTCTCTCAATGTGTGTGTGCATTCTTTGTTTATGTATGTGTGTGTGCGTTTTTGTTTTTGTTTGTACTCTCTCTCTCTCTCTCTCTCTCTCTCTCTCTCTCTCTCTCAAAAACACTATGTGTGTGTGTGAGAGAGAGAGAGAGGGAGAGAGAAAGAGGGGAAGGGAACATGAGAATGAGGAGAGGGAAGGAGCATACCTGGCTCTCCTTCCTCTCCTCGTGTGTGTGTGTGTGTGTGTGTGTGTGGAGAAGAAAGAGAGAGAGAGAGAGAGAGAGAGAGAGAGAGAGAGAGAGAGAGAGAGAGAGAGAGTGAGGAAGAGCGTTACCTGCTCCTTGCTTGAGGGCGCCGAAAAACTCAGATCTGAGATCTCAGTTTTTGGGTGCGCTCAGTTAATTTTTTACCCCAGCCGGCGTCGCTATGAGCGTCGCTATAAGCGTCGCTATGAGCGTCGCAAATTTCTTTGTAAATTTGCAACGCTCATAACGACGCCGGGAATTTTTTTTTGAGCGTCGCTGTGTGAGCGTCGCTAATATGAAGAGCCTCTTGTAGTGTTTCAAGGCTTTGGAACATTGCCAAAGTGTACTTGAAAGCAACCTCTCTGCACTCAATGCAAATGTTATCAATCTTACGGAGTTACTTGTGAAATTTATGAATTCACAGACGACTCAAGGAGCCACAAGTGGCACGGTTCAAGGGAACCAAGCTCGCACGACTCAAGGAGTCCAAGAGACAAGTGCTGCAGAAGATGCAGAAGGTAGCAATGCATTATTTAAGAATATCACCATTCCTGAGTTTCATGGGGAAGAGCGTGATCGCAACAAGGATGGTCAATACGTTCTTACACAAATGGAGTGATATTCACCCTGGATATAAAGATGGCTGTGGAAACAAGTCTATCTCTTAAAGGCAAGGCCTATAAGTGGTGGATGAAATTTCCAATAGATGCTCGTCCTCTGTCTTGGGCTGCGTCTCAAGCTTCTTTCTCCAAAGAGTTTTTGGACTCCAATGAAGAAGATAAGAATTGGTTAGCATGGGATGCATGCTGTATGTCTTGCCTCTCTTTCACACAGTACCTTCCAAAGTATTGGGAAATCATATTAAAACTAGAAGGTCTAGATGAATTCCAAAAGATACGGGGTTTTAATAGGGTCTTGACAAAGACTATCGTCTTCATGTAAAGACCCAACATCCAAAAACTTTGTAAGAATCCATCAGTCATGCGCAAAGATATGATAATGACCAAGAGAGGAAAGGTAATGTTCCTTACTCTAAGAATACTTTTGCTAAGAGCAATGTGGCTAAGAGCCAATGGCGAGGTAGATCTCCCACATGTTCCAAGAGGAATAAGAGACAATCTACCTCTCCACGCCCACAAGAGGCTAAGAAGCCTAAGCAATCACGAGATACTCCACGTGAGTCTCTCAGCACTGCTGATTTTGAGCGTGCAAAGAAACACAATTTGTGTTTTAGATGTCTTTCGGACCAACATAATAAGAAATATTGTCCTCTTTTGCAAGGCAAAGAAAAGGCCATGCACACGGTGCAACGCCTCACATTAGATTCATCTCCTAAATATTGTGATGTAGAGGTTCTTCATATGGAAGAAAAGCACAAGTGTTGTGTGCCTGCTTCAATGTGGTAGCCCATCTTTGGCCCCCATGATTTGATTCGCATGCATGGCACTATTAATGGACAATGTGTTCGTATTTTAGTGGATGATGGTGCAACTCATAACTTCTTGAACTATAAGCTAGTCAAGAAATTGAAGCTTACACAGACTCCCAACTCTCACAAGTATGTGGTGGAGCAGATGTCTGGGAATGATAAAGAAGTATGGGACACGGTAGTTCAAGGGGTTGAGCTTATTGTTCAAGATCATACGATGACCCTTGACTTCCAAGTTATGAACATGGACCGTGCTGATGTAGTTTTAAGACGGGAGTGGCTGCATGGTTTAGGAAACACATTGCATACTAGTTATGAACACAACTCCTTATCGTGTATGGCCAATGGTAAACATGTGCTTTTGCTTGGTGAGAAAAATATACCATTTTCACCTCTTATATGTACATGCGAGCTTTCTATTTTGCAGAAAGTAGATTTAATAGACTAAGGTTTTTTGTGTTATTGCTTGGCTCCAAGTCTTGTGAATTCTCAAGAGCAAAGTGTGGTGAATTCTAGTAATGGTATGCAAAGTGCAATGAATTCTATTGATAAACAAAGTGTTAACAAATCTAACGAGCAAAGTGCTCTCAATTTTAATTCTATAGAGCAATGTGAAATTGTTGTAAAACAAACATTATAGGAATTACAAGATTCTCCATCCTAGCATAACTCTAGTTTACTTTCTCCTTTTGCACGGCAAAAGCTAACTCACTTATTCACAGAGTATAGTGATGTGTTCTCAAGTGATTTACCACCTGGTTTACCCCCTACACGTGATTTGCAACATGGCATAGATGTCTTGCCAAGCACTAAACCGGTGAGTAAACCACCTTATCATTTGAGTGCTAAAGAAGCCAAGGAGGTTGAGAGTCAGTTGGCTGACTACCTTGGCTGACTACCTCGCCCGTGGTTTCATTAGACCTAGCACTTCGCCTTGGGCATCACCAATTCTATTGCTAAAAAAGAAAGATGGTACTATGCGTATGTGCCTAGATTATCACAGATTAAATGCGATAATAACCATCAAGAACAAATATCCTCTACCTCGAGTGGATGAGTTGTTTGATCAACTTCACGGGGCAAGATACTATACAAAGATAGATATTTGTTTAGGATACCACCAGGTGCGTATCTTACTACAAGATATCTCCAAAACTGCCTTTAGAACACGGTTCGGGCATTTTGAATTTTTGGTTATGCCTTTTGGTCTAACCAATGCTCCAACTACATTTATGACACTCATGGATAGTGTCTTACATCCCTATCTTGGAAAATTTGTTGTGGTTTTCCTTGATGGCATTCTCATTTATAGTAAGACTGAAGATGAACACATAGAACACTTACAATCACTGTTCGAACAACTACGAGCTCACGTGTTGTATGCTAAGCAAAGCAATTGCAATTTCTTTAAAATAGAGATACATTACCTCGGTCTTGTGATCTCTTATTTTGGCATCAAAATGGACACTGACAAGGTCGCTGTCATTCTTCGATGGCCACATCCCAACACGGTTGAGGAGCTTCAAATACTTTTGGGCATGGTTAGATTTTATCGGCAGTATATCCGTGATTATGCCAAAATTTTTGTTCCTATGATGGATCAACTTAAAGAAAAAGGTAAGACCTTTTCTTGGGAAGAAGCCCAAAAATGCAGTTTTGAACAGCTCAAGGTAGCTATAGCCACTGCTCCCATCCTAGCAATCGTCGACCCACTTAAGCCATTTGTGGTAGAGACTGATGCTAGTGATAAAGCAATTGGTGCAGTATAGCCTTTGAAAGTAAAAAGTTAGATAGAGCTCAGTAGAATTATTCTGTCTATGAGAGAGAGCTCTATGCCATAATTCACGCTTTACGAAAGTGGCGACACTATTTATACGGTGCCAAGTTTGAAGTAGTTTTTGACCATGAGAGTATCAAATGGTTTACTACTCAAACGGACTTGAAGGTCCGTAAAGCTAGATGGGCCGAAATCCTTCAAGACTATGATTGTAAGCTACGATATCGCAAGGGGCGATATAATGTAGTAGCGGATGCACTAAGTCGGATGCCTCAGATCAATTCACTTGCTTTCACAGAACTAAAGAGTGGATTTTTAGAGTCATTACGTGGCAAGTGTGCACAAGATCGATATATGCTAAAGTGTGGAGTGCAGTTTTAAAAAGGGATCCCTCACACTCACTTGTCTCTGATCAGTTAGATCAACATGTCTCTGCACGCGCAGAGACAAGAAACTCCAACATATAGAGCTCCACCCCTACTCAGGAAGAGCTTAAGGGATGGAAGGATTTTTCCATTGATGATGGCTATTACTCCACAAACGTAGAGTATGTGTGCCAAAGGACTTAGACACTAAGCGCCAAATCTTATTTGAGTGTCACGATAGTCCAAGTGCTGGTCCTTTAGTTTGACATCAATTTTATTGGCCGGGCTTACATCATGATGTTCAAGAGTACGTACTAAACTGCCAACAATGCCAAGTTAATAAGGCAGAGCGCCTCAAGATAGGTGGCCTTTTACATCCTTTACAGATTCCACAAGGTAAGTGGGAGAGTGTATCTATGGATTTTGTAGTAGGACTACCTACTACAAATCGTGGCCATGATGCCATTTGGGTAATTGTAGACCGTCTCACAAAGATGGGTCGATTCATTCCCACTAAGACTACGGTTAAGACACCAAAATTAGCATGTCTATTTGTAGAGCATATACATAAACTCTACGGTCTTCCAACTAATATCATTAGTGATAGAGATCGAAAGTTTGATAATCACTTTTGGAGAGCTGTGTTTCAAAAGTTGGAAACTAAACTTCATCTAAGTACGACTAATCATATAGAAATAGATGGTCAAACAGAAAGAGTTAATCAAGTGCTAGAGGATATGCTACGAGCGTATGCTAGCAAGAAGCAAACCAATTGGGAAGACTACTTACCTATATTGGAATTTGCTTATAACAGTTCAAAGCATGTGACTACAGGCTTTAGTCCATTTATGCTTTTATATGGATTTCAACCTAGATCACCCGTTACGGTGGGGTTGGCTAAGGAGAAGATACAACAAGCGAAGGATTTTCTCCAAGACCATTTTGACATGCTTCGAGTTGCTTGACAGAATGTTAAGCAAGCTCAAGATTGATATAAGAAGTATGCAGATGAGCATCGTCGTCTTGGTACTTTCAAAGAAGGTTTTCCTCAAAGTTCCGGAGCATTCAGAAAGTCTGAAGATGGGAAAGGTTGATAAACTTTTACCATGCTGTTGTGGACTGTTTACCATTCTCAAACGTATAGGTCAAGTGGCCTATAAGGTAGCTCTCCTAGAGCACTCATGAGTTCATCCTGTTTTTCATGTTAACCGTTTACGAAAACAGTTAGGACAGAATGATAACGTCATTGACGCAGGTGTGTTAGTTGAACTTATCGAATCACCCAGCATTCCTCATGAGCTTGAAAAGATTTTGGATTCTCATGAGCTTCGCACCAGACATCATGTCAGATGACAGGTGTTGGTAAAATGGCTAGATAGACCTGAAGAAGGGTCTACATGAAAGAATGTCTCCACACTTAAGAAGCATTTTCCTACGTTCGTTTTCGAGGACGAAAAAGATTCTCCAAAGGGGGGGGGGGGGTAATGTAAGGACATGGGTTCTATGGGCAAGGCCACCGGCACGGTCAGAAAGTGTGTACGCTAGGGGGAGGCTATAAGATAGCACGGTTGGGTGGAGACTAGCACACACATTACCACCACCCTTTCAGTTACACTGGTATGCAATTTGGAAGTTAAGGTACAAGGGTATAAAGAAATGCTTGAGTTTCAAATTATGAATATGGATTGTGCAGACTTGGTTTTGGAAAGAGAGTGGTTATGGGGACTAGGACCTTGTTTGAAACATAGTTACCAGCAAAAATCACTAGAATTTGAAAAGAAGGTAAATAGTAGATTATACAAGGTGAGCATGATGTACAAAATAGTCCTTTGATATGTTCTCTTGAGCTGCAAATGCTTGTAAATAAAAAGTCTTGTGGTGTATATATATGCTTTGATGTTAGTCTGTTGTAAATTCTTTGTCTTTTCATAGTGATTGTGAAAGTGATTTGAAAGTCTTGATAGAAGAATTTAAATATGTTTTTCTTATTGATTTACCAAAGGTTTTTAACCTCCTAAAAGAGGTGAATTAGATCATGCTATTGATTTAGTATAAGATGCCAAACCTGTCTGTAAACCACCTTATAGACTAGGTCAAGTATAACACATAGAAGTAGAAAAACAATTGTAAGACTATGTAGATAAAGGCTTTATGAAACCCAGCAATTTGCCAATCTTGTTGGTGAAGAAAAAATATGGTTCTATGAAAATTTGTGTTAATTAAAGAGCAGTACACAATATCACAATCAAGAATAGGTCCCCTATGCTTACAATGGAAGATCTTTTTAATCAATTAGAGGGAACCAAGTATTTTGCAAAGATCGACTTATGGTCTCGTTATCATCATGTTAGAATAAAGGCTAAAGATGTTTCAAAAACAGCCTTTGGGACTAGATATGGGCATTATGAGTTTTTGGTAATGTCTTTTGGGCTTATCAATGCATTAGCTACTTTTATGAAGCTGATGAATAGTGTTTTACAGTCATATCTAGGTAAATTCATAGTAGTCTTTCTTGATGACATCCTCATCTATAGTCGTACTGGAGAGGAGCATTTAGAGTATCTTAGAAAAGTGTTCTTATTGCTCAGAGAGAATTCACTTTATGCAAAGGAGTCCAAATGTGAATTCTCTATAGAAGAAGTGAAATAGCTTGGTCATATCATTTCTAAAGATGGAATCAGGATGGATCCAGAAAAAGTTCCAAGTTATTTTACAATGGCCTGAATCTAAGAATCTAGAAGAGTTGTAAATCTTCTTAGGAATGTCTGGAGTTTATCGTAGATTCATTGATGATTATGCCAAGATAGCAGTTCCCATAACTAATCAACTCAACAAGAAGGGAAAAGCATTTGAGTGGGGGGGGAAATGAAAAGAAAAGTATGGAAAAACTAAAGGTAGCAATAGCTAACTCTAATTTTATACATAGTGGATCCCAATAAACCTTTTGTGGTTGAGACATATGCTAATAATTTTGTTTATGCTTTCTCAAGGCTACAAACGTAGTGAGTTCGATCACTGTCTATATACAAAGAAGGCTAAGGATGGTAGTTGGCTGATCCTTATTTTGTATGTGGATGACATGTTGATTGCTGGCAAGCACTTGGAAGAAATTTCAGCTTTGAAGTCAAAGATGGCAAAATCGTTTGACATGAAAGACATGGGTGAGGCAAGTCATATACTTGGTATGCGCATTGAGAGAGACAGATCAAAGAAGTTGATTTGGTTATCTCAAACAGAGTATATTGACAAGGTTTTGCAACGTTGTAAGTGCAGTTCTAACTCAAGAGGGTCAACCCATAGCATTTGAAAGTAAAAAGCTAGATGATGCACAAAAAAATTACTTAGTATATGAGAGGGAATTGTATGCTATTGTTCATGCATTGAAGAAATGGAAGAACTATTTATATGGTGCTAAGGTTATGATAATGTTTGGTCAAGAAAGCATTGAGTGAATTTCCAATCAAATAGAATTGAAAGGTCGTAAGGCCAGATGGGATGAATTCTTATAAGAGTTTGATTTTATGAGCTTAGGTATCGTAAAAGAAAATATAACATAGTAGCAGATTCCCTTAGTAGGATGCCTATGATAAATGAATTGAGTTTCACTCAATTCAATAGTGATCTACTTGAATCATTAAGAGGGAAATGTCAGGTCGATCCTCCATATTCCAAGATATGGAAACCATTTAGAAAGGGGATCCAAAACAAGAGGTTTCCAATGAGAATGAAGCATTGACGAGTGCTTTAGAAGGATTGAAGTGGAAGAATTTTGCCATACATTATGGTTATTACTCTACAAAGGTAGGATATGTGTCCCAAAAGATGAACAGGTTAGGCGCCATGAGTGTCATGAATAGTCCAAGTTTGGGACACCCAAGTGTAAACAAGACTTATAGTCTTGCTAAAAGGCAATTTTATTAGTCTGAAATGCACAAGGACGTCCTAGATTATGTGGTTAAATGTAATAAATGCTAGATCAACAAAGCTGAAAGGCTTAAGATGGGAGGATTACTCCATCCATTAGACATTGCTTCAGGGAAATGGGAGAGTATCTCCATGGACTTTATATTTGGATTACCTAAAACACAAAGGGGGCACAACTCTGTCTCGGTAGTAGTGGATAGATTAATCAAAATGGCTAGGTTTATACCAACTAACACTACAAGAGGCTATTCATATTAGCGACGCTCACACAGCGACGCTCAAATTTTTTTTTCCCGGCATCGCTATGAGAGTCGCAAATTTACAAAGAAATTTGTGACGCTCATAGCGACGCTCATAGCTAAAAAAATAACAGAGCGCGCCCAAAAACTCAGATCTTAGATCTGAGTTTTTCGGCGCCCTCAAGCAAGGAGCAGGTAACGCTCTCCCTCTCTCTCTCTCTCTCTCTTTTTCTTCTCCACACACACACACACACACACACACACACACACACACACACACACACATGAGAAGAGGAAGGAGAGCCATGTATGCTCCTTCCCTCTCCTCATTCTCATGTTCCCTTCCCCTCTTTCTCTCTCCCTCTCTCTCTCTCTCTCACACACACACATACACACACACATAGTGTTTTTGAGAGAGAGAGAGAGAGAGAGAGAGAGAGAGAGAGAGAGAGAGAGAGAGAGAGAGAGAGTGCAAACATAAACAAAAACGCACACACACATACATAAACAAAGAATGCACACACACATTGAGAGAGGAAAAGAGAGAGAGAGCATGCATAAACAAAAAACGCACGCATTGAGAGAGGAAAAGAGAGAGAGAACATGCATAAACAAAAAACACACACATTGAGAGAGGAAAAGAGAGAGAAAACATGCATACGATCCAAAAAAACGCACACACATTGAGAGAGAAAGAGAGAGAAACTAATTTAACGTCGTAGGAAACTAATTAAAATTAAAAGACCTAAAGATCTAGCCGACGAGGAGTTGAACTCAAGACCTATTATTCAAGAGGGAAATGGCATAATCAATCTATCATACTTGGCATGGGTGATAGAAAGGTTATACCATTTATCTCTTTTTATTGGCACACACATCCACACACGCGCACACACACAAGAAGAAGAGAGTTATAACGTCGTAGGAAACTATTCTAAAAGACGTTAAAGATTAGGTTAGATGTAGACTTACGTTAAATTAGATTTAGGTTTATTTAAGTTAAATTAGATTAGATTTAGGTTTATTTACGCTAGATTTAGATTTACGTTATATTAGATTAGATTTAGGTCTCCATAGACTGCGATGCCTGCATGAAGCGGGTGAAGAAAGCCCTCAATGGAATATAGGGTATTGCTGCCTTCACTCATGGTGGGCTCCGTCGATCCAAAAGTACTGGTGAAATGTCTTCAGAAGATAGGGAAGAAGGTGGATCTTCAGGGCGGCAAGAGTTACTACATCCCCGACACAATGACCATCTAGACAACCTCTAGTCATTCAACAGCAACTTCAAAGTTAGTAACAAGAGCAAGAACGCTCTAAAGGGCCAATTGCTGTCGTCAGATGTGGATGGAGATGAGGCAGCGTCACCGCCGGAAGTTAACTCTCACATCTTTAGTGATGAGAATGCCAACTCTTGCCGAGTTATGTGAAAAATTATGTGTTAAATCAGTTTTAAGGTTCTTATAATCCCTGTTAGTTTAGTTCTTTTTTTTTAATATAACATAATTTACGTTAGATTTAGATTTATGTTATATTAGATTAGACTTAGGTTTATTTAGGTTTACACACACACACACACACACACACACACACACACACACACACACACACACAAGAAGAAGAGAGTTTTAACATCGTAGGAAACTATCCCAAAAGACGTTAAAGATTAGGTTAGATGTAGACTTACGTTAAATTAGATTTAGGTTTATTTTTAGTTAGATTTACGTTTATTTAGATTTACGCTTATTTACGTTAGATCGAGTCCACGCAAGAATTACTTACGGTTTAGGGTTTAGAGTTAGACGAACAGTGAAAAGATCTACTGTGAAAAGATGTTAAGATGCTGTGAAGTGCTACAGCTAGAAAAGAGGCAAAGGGGTTTTGTCCACTACATGCAGTATCATGTAGACGTGGGTCTGTAGATTTCTTATACCCACAAATATAGGTATTGACCAATAAAGACGAGATTATAACCCGGTGGTTCTGATCTCCGTGCACCTCTAGACCGAGGTGTGCGGGGATTGGACATGACTAGAGAATGTGAGGTAAAGAGAGAGAGAGAGAGAGAGAGAGAGAGAGAGAGAGAGAGAGAGAGAGAGAGAGAGATAAGACGAAGAATGCCAATATAATATTAAATTTGTTGTCCAGGTTATAAGATTTTTATCCTTATTATGAGTAGTGACGAGGATGTGGGACCGTCCAACCGAAACACCTATCTCTCAACGAGGGTCTTATGTCCTTGTAATCAATGCAAGCATGCTAGGCGACGGACAAGACGTGTTTCTTTGCAGCACGTTCGCGAATTTCGCGGGTTCAATCCATCTATTATAGATCGAGTTGTTGCCAATTATAACTCGTCGGACTCTGACGCTGGCCAACAAGCAGCAATCTTGCAACCCAATAGACGTGTTCGCAGGCGCTTTGGTCAAGCAGCATATGTGAGGCCACAAGATGTAGCCTCTGACAGCTCGGGGGATGATCATGCAGAGCACATTCCCAACGAGGCAATGTTTGAGCCCGAGATTGATGAAATGATCGAGACGATCATGGATTCAGAAAGGCTTATCTATGATGATATGAAAAGTGAAGCCGATACGCCATTGTATAATGGAGCACGTATGTCTAGATTGAAAGCACTCCTGGTTCTTCTCAACATGTAGGCAAAGTTTGGATGGAGTGACACTAGCGTCACAGCGCTTTTCAAGTGATCTATTACAATTAGTTTACTTTAATAAAACTCTAAATGTATAATGATCTGATAGATTTTTACACGACTGTATCGTATTTTTATGTTGTGTAGATTGCTTAAAGAGCACATACTACCAGCTGACAATGTGATGCCAGATTCCCGAGATGAAGCAAGAAAGATTTTGCGAAACTTGGGGATGGATTACAATTCTATCCACGCTTGTCCTAATGACTGCATTCTTTTCAGAGGGGAATACATAGACATGGAGAAGTGTCCGAAATGTGATTCCGAAAGATATCGAGTAGATCTCCATGGGACAAAAATTCCACAAAAGGTTTTGCGACATTTTCCTTTGCTTCCTCGCATCAAGCATTTCTTCGAATGTAAGTCCATGGCCGCCCTAGCATCATGGCATGAGGAGAATAAATCTTCGGATGGTGTGCTACGAATTCCTGCAGATTGCGCAGCCTGGAAACATATAGATGGAACATGGTCGGATTTTGCCAGGGAAGCTCGAAATTTGCGCTTAGGCCTGGCTATGGATGGCGTAAATCCATTTGGTCAAAGATCAACATCTTACAGTGTATGGCCCGTTGTCATCGTCAACTACAACATTCCCCCGTGGTTGACTACGAAGAAGGGGCACCTATGGCTAAGCTTGATTGTGCCAGGGCGATATAAAGTGGGGAATATGGATGTGTATCTTCGTCCACTATTGGAAGAGCTACAACAATTGTGGATTGGCATAGAGGTGGTGGATATGAGCCGACACACAGGACGATGGAATGCTTTGATCAGAGGCATTCTAATGTGGACCATGCATGACTATCCCGGGCTAACAGAATGCTCAGGTGATCTATTGACACTCCTCACTCAGACACTGTAAATCTTGTTTTTTCCCATAGTTGATCTATTATCATGTGTATACATGCAGGGCTTCAAACAAGCAGATACAGAGCATGTGTCACATGTGGACCTAGACTGAATGCACGTAGGGCACCCTCACTGAAGAAGCAAATCTACGAAGGTCATCAAGCGTATCTTCTAGAGAATCATGTGTTACGCGACGGCTTTTTGGGAAGAGAGCCACCAAGGATGTCTGCACAAGCATGATTAGAGCAGAAGGAGATGTGCGATGACGAATTGCCTCCACGAATGAAGAGACTATCTCTATGGTACGAGTTACCATACTGGCCCCGACTCATGATCAATCACTTGCTCGATCCAATGCACATATTCAAGAATGTGGGTAATCTACTATGGGACCATCTGACCGGCAAGAAAGATACTTTGGGAGCCAGAGTTGACCTTAGAAATGTGGATCGTACGGAGCAATATTGGCCGCAAACAGCGTCTGATGGATCGATAAAACTCCCTAAAGCACCATGGATTTTCACAGGAGCCCAAGAACGCAAAGTAAAAGAGACCATTCGATCTTTGCGGACCCCCACTGGCGTAATGCACTCGCTCCGAACGTGTTTTACTAAAGAAGGAAAGCTTACCGGTTTGAAGTCACACGATTGGCATAAAATGTGTCAGGTACGTTCATAGTGGACTTTAATATCATTGCATAAAATGTGGACTTTAATATCATTGCTGCACATACTTTACAGTTTATTTTACCGGTTGCCATTGAGGGATGTTTGTCTCTCGACATCCGTAACACAATCTACAAACTTGCAAAGCTGGTGCAATGGATCTCACAAAAGGAGATCAACGTAGACTCCATACCATTCGCCAAACTAAATGCTGCGGAGCTTGTGTGCATGTTTAAGAAACATTTTCCTACTACCATGCTAACCATTCAGGTGCATCTTCTTGTTCACATAGTTGATGAGGTGGAAATAGTTGGCACAGTTCATTCCAGATGGATGTTCTTCTTAGAACGTTTCATGAAAACGCTTAAGGGATATGTGCGTCAAAAGGCACGTCCGGAGGGTAGCATGGCAGAAGGTTGGTTGGTATCACAGTCCCTAGTGTACATTGGAGAGTGGCTAAACGGATTTAATAAAGCCCGGGACACGCTATGGCGAACCATAGATGATGAGCGCATATCTAGGATTGTCATGTGCAATCTCGGTGTTGAGAAGAAGATGACGGAAGATCTAGAGGCTAAAATCAACCGATTTTGCATGCTTCACAATCCAGTGATGCAAAAGTGGATTTCACAATATGAGGATGCAAAGCAAGAGCGACAAAGGGCACGAATCGAGTGGAGACGAGGAAGACGACCACCGATGCACTATCCGACGGTTCTGGAGAGCCTACCAACCTTCATGAGCTTAAGATGGTTGCACAACCAATTGAAAAGCGCACAACAATGCGGTGACGAAGTGACTGAGGAAGAGTGGGAGTACTCTCGGGGTTGCACGACCAAGGTAAGTTTGCAATGTACGACTAGCAAGTGACTTTATTTATAAACGTTTGAACGGCCACTCATAATCTTTGTTCGTTGTAGTATAAGTCATACACAGCAGCATGGTGTAAAGGTCGACATTTTAGGGTGGAACGAATCGACAAAAAGCGTTTTACTCAAGATTGTGGAATCATGGCAAAATTTGAACAGTCTAGTCGACGACGTTCCTCTGATGCAGATCCTGTGGTGGCGGAACTCACTTACTTCGGCACACTGCAAGAGATTTTGAGGATCGATTACAGAGGATTTTTTGTCGACTTGTTCGACGTGCAATGGTTCAAGATAATCATGGAGGGTCGCAACGCTACTGTGCGTAGAGGAGAGTCTGGTTTTCTTGAGGTGGATTCTACTAAGAAATGGACTGACCTAAGAGACACTTTCGTACTACCCGAGCATTGTGAACAAGTAAGTATGTAAATAGTTAACATCCCCCTTTTACAAGTTATGTGCTTGAAAGCTCTCATGTAAGTTATGTGGCTCTGGCAGGTAATATTTCATCCTACAAAGTCTACATCAAACTGGTGGTACGTCATAGAGGTAGCCCCTCGTAGTGCAAGGACGTATGAAGGCTACCATGAGCCAATCACAACGGCATCAATGGAGGAGATCAGAGAAGATGCTCAATCAGAAGCCGCTGCGGTGGTGCCAGACGAGCATCAAGATGCTACTACTCTATATGGGGTGCATGCAGAGGAGCTACAAAATGAAACAGAGGATATGTGTTTAAACGGAGAGCTCTATATAGATATAGGAAGTTATGCTGAGTTATGCGAGGATGAGAGAGAGATCTCTTAAAGCCACAAATATTGTATTTGAACAATTTTGCTCCATGTTGTAAAAGCTCTGGCTCTCTAAGTACCTTCCATGGTGTATAACGCTCTTTTCTACTCGCGCTCACATCTTTTGATTGAAAATTCTGAGTTTTCGACTTGCCTCTTCTATCACTCAATTCATTGCGTCATTGTATTTATATGCGTCATTACGTCATTGTATTTAATGGTCTTTGCGTCATTGTCTACTCTATTCATTCAATATTAAGTTTAAATATTCGTGTGTTTAATGCAGGTATGGATGATGAGGAGTTTCTTTCTTCTTTGTCACCGCAGCAGAGACAGTGGTACATGGAGCGTCATCGCTCTGGCACATCATCGCGCGTTCCTACTCCATCCGCATCTCCCTCTCTTTCGGAGCATTCGGTGCGCTCCGAAGCTTCGGCGTCGATGAGACGAGCTTCACACTCGTCTAGACACCGGCGCTCTAGTGGTGGCGGTGGCGGTTGTTGTGGGGATTCCGCCACCGATGCCTCCACACCGCCTCGTGTTCGACGAGGCTCTTTACCCTCCCCTTCTTTGCCCACCCCCACACCAGCCACAGCATCGCCATCTACGCCAGGTTTTGCACGGCTGACTGTTCCTAGCAGCTACACACGTCTACCTACTCCACCAGGAGCCACCCCACTCGACGTCGGTGGAGACACTTGACGTCCGTACCCCCATCGACACGCCGCTAGATACCCCTGTCGGGACACCCAGGTTCACGCGTCACCGGCCAGAGGGCTTGTCTTACTCCGTCGACTTCAGCGGCGGCATCATCATGGATGATGATGGCAAGAAGGTGATCTCGCGCATGCGTGGTCTTTGCTCTCAGCTGTTTAGACACTACATACTAAACAAATGGAGTGAAGTATCAAGTGATTTAAAAAACAGAGTCATCAACATACTTCATGATGAGTTTCCCGTTCCAACACGAGATCAGCGCTTCAATGAAGACCTGATGAAGATTCGAATGCGCGAATACTGCAAACACAAGCGTTCCGAAGTGCAAAAAGCAATCAAGAATGGGTGGAACAGGCCAGATTGGCTGGCCAAAGAAGATTGGAAGAATGCGAAGAAAGCAGCGCGTGAGAATCCCGACAAGTGGAAGCAACAAAAGGATGCAGCCAGAGTGCGAGTAGAGGCAGGGAGCTCGCACCACTTGGGGAGCGGTGGATGGGTATCATTTGATGCCGATTTTGTAAGTGTTTTCGCATTGCTCTTTATGTTCGATAGTTTAGGGTTTATGAGTTTTTTAATTCTAACATAATGAAATCTTTGTATGTTTTGACAGTGGTTGATGACAGGACGTGATCCCACACCGTACGAGCGCGAGTACGCAGGCAGGAAGGGCTTAAACGCCCTGATGGACATTCTCAGTTCTCGCGGCGGCATGGTTAGTATTAGGGTTTACTCTTTTCTATTTTTTGTATTGTTTTATAAATGTCGTTATATGTTTATACTTACTGAAAGCTGTCTTATTGTCTTTTTTTGCAGAATGCGACAGATACGCCACTTGGACGCGATGAGACGTCTGACTAGACGACGTAAGTTTAGCCGTAGCTAGATAGCATTAGTTTAGGGTTTCTCATAGCTTATGTATCATGAGACGGATTTTATACGTCTTTTTGAACCATGTATATTATTACATTTGTCACCGCAGTTCCTTTTGCCAATCAATTCTTTATGCCTATGATGTTGTACAATTGTCATTATTACATTTGCCAATCAATTCATTTTGCCTATGATGTGTACAATTGTCAATTTTGCAAACAATGCATCTTGTGGGTGACTATTTTGGGTCTATTATCTACCCTTGCACTTTTTTTAAAAAGTGAATCAAGTACAATATGGTTGATGGGTGGCAGGGCATTCAATGCCCTGTCACCAAAAAAAAATTCTCTCGGGCGTCGCTATAATCGTCGCTATTTATGGCTCTGTAGCGTCGCTATAGTCTTCTATGTAAACGTCGCTATAACCGTTGCTATGAGCGTCGCTATATAGAGACGCTCATAGCGACGCTCTCGTAGCGACGGTTTTAGCGATGCCGGGGGTTATAAAAACCCAGTGTATTTCCCTCGCTAATAGTGTCACAAAAGCACACAACCTCTTGTAGTGTAAATCTGATGTTAAAACTCCTTAATATCTGTATATCTATCAACTATATGGCTTACCAGCAGACATTGTGTCAGATAGAGACATGAAGTTTAATAGCCATTTCTGGAGAGCTGAGTTTAAGAGGTTGGAAACTAAGCTTAGCATGAGTACATGGTCAAACTGAAAGAGTTAATCAAATCCTAGAAGATAGGCTGCGAGCATATATAAGTAAATGACAAACTAATTGGGAAGAGTACTTACCTATAGTAGAGTTTGCATACTATAGTGTCAACCACTCTTCCACTGGATATAGTCCATTTATGTTAATGTATGGGTTTCAACCTAGAGCTCCTTATGCGATAGGATTGCAAAAGGAAAAAGTACAGGCAACTAAATACTTTTTAGAAGATATGAATGAAAATTTTCTTAAACTTGCTAAGACAGTATTAAAAGGGCTCAAGATAGAGCAAGAACATATACTGATCTACATAGAAGGCCTCTTATCTTCAAGGAAGGGGAGCAAGTTTATTTGAAGGTGCCTAAAAAGTTTGAAACCATGAAGATGAGACCATGTCCAAAGTTATCACCAAGGTATTGTCGACCTTTCACAATAGTAAAGAGTTTTGGAGATATGGCTTAAAAGCTTCAATTACCAGAAATAAGTGGAGTACATCCAGTATTTCATGTTAGTAAACTCAAAAAAGAAGTTGGGTCAATCTGATAATCTTATTCAAGATAATCAGATAGTGGAACTCATAGATACTCAATCTCTTTTACATGAACTAGAAAAAATACTGAACACTAGAGAAAAGACAAGGTAAACACTTCACAATGGCCTCAAGAAGGCATAATTTTTTGTTGTAATAAATGATTATTAGAACACATTTGACATGTTAATGGTATGTGTTCGAGCAAAATGTGTCTCAACTTTATATCTTGTCGTTCATGGCTAGAAAAATACATTTTTCCTACACAGTCAAAATAAGAGGAAACTTGAAATTCTCTCGGTTTATAGGTCAAAATTTGAATCTTTTGCCGACAATTACACTAGAACTTGTGTAAATTTGTCGGTTTTCTTAAAGGCAAGCTTAAAATCTACTCAGGATTTTTCAATTTTAACCGGTTAAAATACACTAGATTCCGGTTTTTTTCTAACACTGGTGCCGTTTTCAATCTCAAAAATGTCAATTAAGAGCAAGGGGAAAAGGAGAATTTCCACCTCGAAATAGAGAAAAATAAGCTAAAAAGAAACTTATCAAATACTAAATCCTTGCCTATGGTGGGGGGGTTATGGGGATGGAGCCCTCGGCTGCCTCGCCCACTTTGGTACCAAGAAGAAGGTCGGGCTTGACAAATTTTTGCCACTCAGGCTTGGCGGCTGCTTGCGCTCGTGTCGAGGGCGAATCGCTCGCCGAGGGGGTTCCGGGGATGGAGCCTTGAAAGTTAACCTAAGCTAAAAAGAAACTTATCAAATACTAAATATTCCTTGCCTATGGTGGGGCAAAAAGAAAGAGCTCTACTTTAGCTATCAAGAGAGAGAGAGGACCACAAAGAGAGAAAAGAGAGAGAATATATAACAACTTACTAGAAGGTAAACCAAATTTTTAAAATAATTAATTAAATTAAAAATATTAGCATTAGATAATTAAATAAAAAATACTAGGATTAGATGGTGTCGGATTTTCGTTTTGGTGTGTGGGCCATCCGGTATTAATTTTGTGAGAAAGGAAAGGATAGTGATTTTTTAAACTCAAAACTCCAAAATTAAATTAAAGCATTAATTAGTATGGTATATGCCAGGGAAATCTGATGAGGAAAAAACATTTTATTATTACGAGCTCATGTGACCCGACTTCGATAGTTCATACTCGCTTTTAACACGGGCCGCTTCGCGGCCGACATAGAATGTAATCTTTACTCTCTCTCTCTCTCTCTCTCTCTCTCTCTCTCTCTCTCTCTCTACACATCAATGTGGAAAATCTTTTTTCCCAACCGGTCAAATTTCCTCTTCATGAAGAGTCATGTGACCCGACTTCGATAGTTCATACTCGCTTTTAACACGGGCCGCTTCGTAGCCGACATAGAATGTAATCTTTTCTCTCTCTCTCTCTCTCTCTCTCTCTCTACACATCAATGTGGAAAATCTTTTTTCCCAACCGGTCAAATTTCCTCTTCGTGAAGAGTCAAACCAGAAGATTATTTTGTAGGAGTTTTGCTATGTTTTTCTCTTATATCTTAATGCTTGTTTGTCTCTTGTCCTCATGTCAAACCGGTTAATCCTCATTTTGGGTTTTCAATTGGCTCTAGGCTAAGTTGAGACACACCTTTCCTTTTCCCGCACACTACTGCACATACCTCGGGAAAATGCTCTATATATGCACACAAAATGTCTCTCTCTCTCTCTCTCTCTCTCTCTCTCTCTCTCTCATGTGCAAAACATACACAAAAAACTCCATTTTAAGTGCATGTGGGAAAAAGATCTTTGCACATACAAAATCAGAGCGCCCCCCCCCCCCCCCCCCCCCCCCCCCCTGTCTCTCCCCCCCCCCTCGCCCCCACGATCTCTCTCTTTCATATACATATCTTACATAGAATAGATGCAAATGAGTCTCTCTCTCTCTCTCTCTCTCTCTCTCTCTCTCTCTCTCTCTCTCTCTCGTATATAAATACAACTTTCTCTAACTCTCATGCACACATGAAAATAGCCTTGATTTTGCTTTCTTTCTCTCTCCTTGTCCCTGTGCCGCAACATTTGATTATGATTGTCAACACAAAAATAGGATTTATCTTGCTTCCTTTCTCTCTCCGTGTCTGAGCACCCCTGCTATGTAGTAGCATTTGATTATGATTTTTCAAGCTAATTTGCATGCAATAGAGAGTTAGCTAGATGGACATGTCTTGACCTCCATATAATTAGCCAATTTCAGAGGTGTTGGTAATAGCACGTTGTCGTGCCATGGCACGTGCATAATATGAAAATAATAATATCTACCTCACTCTTAATGTTTATGATGTGTGGGACCAAATGCTATTATGTACATAGTGTCATATATGCGAAAATAGATGCCATGGTTGCAGCTCTGTATATACCTTGCGGGGACAGTGAGGCCCTCAACGTGGCACTATGGAATGCTTTTTTTTTCATATAAATATATGCTTAATTTGCTTTGGGAATGTACAAATGTCAAGTGTTTCGAAGTGGCACGCTCGTTTTGCCTAGAAAGTTCAATGCGGGCAATCTCGGCCAAATATAGCAGGTTTCGTGCGCTGGCGTAAAAGACGTGTCCAAAGTGCTTAGCAAGTGGGAAAATGAGGTTCAACATGAAATTTGAGCCCAATGGGATTTTCCCACAATTTTAGGGATTTTTTCCAGCTCGTTTGGGCTTTTTACGGACAAAAAGTGACATTTTTGGGCTAAAAATGGTCAAAAATAGCCTTAAAAATGCTCAAAATAGCTCAAAATGCCACATCAACGATGCTGGCGATGTTTCTCAAGTTGTGTGGGAATTTTTAGAGCCAAGAATGAGCTCATTTGGGCACATGAGCAAGGAGATACAACCATTCCTCTACAGGGTACTAGTGCAGTCCCGTGTTGCTTCCACTACATGGTTGAGGCTCTGAGGCCTCCAATTAGGGTTTCCCCTCCTCAAATAACTACTTGGGATTCTCCAATGAAGTACTGAAGCTTCCATGAAATGGTCACGACGAAGAATCGAAGCGTAAATTTAGGGTTTTTAACAGGTCGAATGAGCACTGCATCTGTACAATTGGGAGCGAGGCTACACCTAATCTTCACACACACAAGAGTTTTGAGTTAGTATTGGTTCTTTTTCAAGGTGGGGCTTTCATGGCTGGAGTTTTGTTCTTTTTTAGTGTGTTTTTGGCTTCAAATCCTCTACGCCTTGCTTGATTTTTCTACGAATCCTCACAGTCAGAGGCCCGACGCTTTCCTAGTCGCACTGCGCACTTCCTGACACGTTTTTGGTGAACCCGATGCGAAGTAGGCTAGGGTGAGGGTTCAAAAGCTTCATTGAAGGCCTCAAAAGAAAGGTTTAAAGCTATGGAGCAACAAGAGCAACAGGGGGTTCGGTTTGATCCAGTCACAATGTAAATGTTTCAAGCTTTTGTAGTGTTTATGCAGTAGCAGCAAGCTGCAGAAAGGAGGGAGCTCTCCTCAACCAAAGCGCTTCAATCTGTGGTGAAGAAATTGGACCAATTTAAAGTTAAAGATGTAACAAAGTATCTTTGTGGATATGTAAAGGAGATGGAGCTTCATCGAGTGCCCGAAGCAGAGATGGTGCAAAGTTTTGAACTTGCTGTGGTTCCCGAGATCAAAGAGCATGTAAGGGGAATTAGAAATGAGCATGGGGCAACTTGGGAAGCATTCAAATTAGCCTTGAAGGAAGAGTATTTCATGGAGGACTCCGAAAGGGTAACAAAAAGGGATTTCTTAGAGTGGGTAGTTTGGCCAAAAGAGGGTCTCTCGCCTACCAAACTGCTAAGGGAATTCGAACGCCGTTATGATCAACTTTCAAGAACTGAAAAGGCTACTCTAAACTCGGAGAAGACAGAGCTCTTTTTGAAAGCCGCAGGTAAAGAGATTCAAGAGAAGTTACAGCTACTACTTGAGGATAAGGATGCGGAATAGGGTTTGAAGGCTGATTGGAATGAGGTCGAAGACGCCATTTCACTATTAGCTAAGCGACAACGACGAAGAGACAAGATGATAGTCAACCCTACTCAAGTCCCAAGTGTTCCAGAGAGTCCTATAAAGCCTGTGATTGTGGTTCCAAAGAGTGACAAATCCATCCTAGATGATATTGTCAAAGGAATGCAAGAGCTCAAGTTAAAGTTTACAAGGCTGGAAGAAAAGGGGCAACCATCAGGTCAATCTATACGGCAACAACCGCAAACCAGAGAAGGCTTTGTCAGTAGATGCATATGGTGTGATAGTACTGACCATGGAAGGAGGGATTGTGAAAGTTTTAAAGACGCTTTGACAAAGAATCTTGTTTTCTTTAAAGATGGAAAAATTCACTTACATGAAACAGGTAAGCTCTTGGGAACAAACTTTGGCAAAGGCGGGATGAAGAAACTAGTTGAGGACATGGCTACTAGCCATGCCATCTCAATGGTTGAGGCAGCCGCCTATGGGTTGAAGGTGGATCCTATTAAGAAAAAAGGATCAGTCAAGGTTGGAGAAGAGGAATCTAATGGTATTGGAGAGCTATGGCCATGCGCTATAGAGTCTGCTATGAAGGGTAAAATGACTATAGAGGTTTTATATGAAGCTGGAGATTGCATTCGGCTTGAAACAGGTTGGGATGACCCTGTGGACTCTTTGTCAGTGCATGCATATATTGCCAAATGTCAAGCAAATGAGGCCATTGTTGAAGAGAAACGTAGGCGCGAGAATGGGGATGAAAGGCCTTCAAAGTGGACAACAAGGAGTGGAGGTAGAAATGACACAGTGCCTCCTAGATCACCTTCCCCGCAACAAATGCCTGTCCCCGAAGTGCCTATGCAAGAAGCCTCTAAAGACAAGAAGAAGGATGCAACAAAATCCAAAGCAAAGTCCGCCCTACAAACTCCAATCCTATATAGAGGCAGCAACGGATCTCAAAAAGGTTTTGGAAGAGAGGATTCTAAACAGTAAGGTGGAATTTACCTTGGGTGAGGTCCTTGGTATAGCAAAGCGGGAATTCCACGAAGAAATAATTGATATCATAAAGAGGAAGCGGCAGTCTCTTACTGAATCTATCCATGTACAGAATGAAGAAGAGACTTTAAATGCACAGGGTGTACAGATCTATGGCAAACAAGGTGATGAAACTATTGTTGGATGCTACAAGTCTAGGGGAGGAGTAAAACACGTTCGCTTCTTGGATGATGAAGATGAAGTGGAGACCACTCACAAGAGCTACTACTTGAATAGTCACTGGGCAAGAGCAACTACTGAGAAGCTGGTAAAAGTGGGAGACTTGGAAGATCCATACATTGCGTTGATAGATCATGGGTCAGAAATTAACCTCATGTCAAAGAGTCTTTATCAAAAAGGAAAATGGCCAATTGATATAAATCATGGATGGATGATTCGTGCAGCAAACAACTCATCAGGGGAGTTGTACGGAGCTTGTCCAAATGTAAAGGTGACTATTGGGGATGTGAAAGATGACCAAAATTTCTTTGTACGGGAGATGTCTACATATCCTCTTATCCTTGGACAGCCATACATCACACCTACTCGCATGGAAACCAAGGTGATGGATGATGGGTCAGCTTATGCAAGAATAAGGAGCAGGGATGGGAAGCGTGCAGTACAATTCCTTAATGTGTGTGTGGACCATGAAAGGAACCGTGAAAGTCTTAGAGAGCAACCCTTACCAAAGACGAACAAAGAATTCAAAGACTACAGGGATATGAGGGGTTTTGGCCATGTACCATTGTAGAGCGGGATTGCAGTGGTACAAGAAGAGAAAGGTTCTCGCATGATGTATATGCAAAGGATACATTTTCTACAGGTTTTGTAGGATTATGAGACTATGGATCTATTGCTTTTACAGAGTGTGAGGACTTAAAGCGGGGTGAGCGACAACATGTAAATAGTGTACAAAGAGGTTTGAAGATGAATGGTTTGCTAGAAGATGATGAATGCATTGCAGGTGTGTTTGATGAGTGTTATTTTGTGGATACTATGCAAGATTTGGAGTCTTTAGTGGATTGCAATTTGCATATGGGAAGTGAGGTCGTGAAAGTATGCTCAACAGAAATGTACAAAGTCATTGAGGATTTCAAAAACTCTCAAAGTGTTGATGTATGAGTGGAGACTAAGTATAAGTCCATGGCAAAGAAAGTGAAACCAGTGGCATTACCTCTACCAAAAGATTGCACAAATAAGATGGAACAAGCTGCTTTGCAACCTAGCCTTCGTGATCCAAGCAAGATTGGACACAAGTTCACAAAGGATTCTTTGAAAGAGTTGAAGGTTGGTTGCGAGGACAGTTTGACAAAAGTTGAAAAGATATGCTTTGAAGACATGCTTGCCAAACACGAAAAAGCTTTTGCATTTGAGCCTTATGAGATAGGGTGTGTTGATCCATCTATTGTTGCTCCTATGGTGATCTTCACTATCCCTCATGTACCTTGAGACCTATTCCTGTTCCAAAGGCTCATTTTCCAAAACTCATTGAGTTGCTTAATGAAAAGATCAAGATGGGTATCTTGGAGCCTTCTTGTGCTCCATATTCAAACAGGTGGTTCACTGTTCCAACGAAAAATGGTTCTTTATGCTTTATTCAAGATATGCAACCTGTAAACAAGGTGACAATTAGAAATATGGGTATAGGGCCAATTGTTGATGAGTTTGCAGAGGCATTTGCAGGGAGGGCAATATATTCTATGGGAGATTTGTACTCAGGGTATGATCAGTTCCAACTAGCAATGGAAAGCAGGGACCTGACTACCATGAGGACACCCTTGGGTATAGTAAGGATGTGCACCTTACCTTAGGGGGCAACAAATTCAGTTGCACACATGATGAATGGTATGAACAATGTTGGACGGGTACGCCGCGACGGACGTCAGCATAGCGAGAACTCACCTAACATATAATGTCAACTAAGGACGAAGCTCGACCCACAGGCGCGTGTAAGCAAGCATAAGGTGTCAACCTACACTCGACCGACTCCTAACTAATTCCTACAGAGACTCCTACCACTTGTCTAAGTCACAGTCTTCAAGAGAACAAAAGAGGATGCTTCCTACAACGCTTGCTAGAGCCGAATACCTATCAAACACTTCCGAAACACCATAGAACTTGAAGGAGACCCTACTAATACCTATAGGCCACTCTCCCTAAGGTCTGTGCACCAAAATCATGACCCAAAACACCCAGTGCAGAAATACGTAGGATGTCTGGCCGAAATTTGCAGGTCTTCGTTTCCGAAATATGAAGTGTCTAATGTGTAGTTCTACTCAATGTGAACGCATGGATATGCTGCAATGCAAAATCGGACAACGTATGCTCACCAAAAAAACAACCGATGAAGCTCGTAGAAGGAGCTCCCAAATCCGGACCGTACGCACGCAATGTTGGTATCGGCTCGTAGCTCTAGTCAGGGGCAACAGGCTGCACTTCTCCGCACTCGATTCCGACCACCGTAGCACATGTAGCGTCAAGACAAAGCTCACACTCTCTCTCACGTACACAGTACGCTCACTCACAAACTTAAACTTGTTTAAAATGACAAAAGGTTTCTCATTAAGGTCAAAAAGTGATATATATACCTTACAACTTCTCAAACCCTAAAGTTTCAAAATCATCCATCTACTCCATCTAACTATCAAAACTGGGATACAATCTGGAAACTTCTATAAGTCCCAATATTTACAAGGTGAAAAACCGGGTTTTCCTCAATGAATGACTAATTACAAAAAAAAAAAAAATCCGCCGAGTAGTTAGATGCCGTGGGGTGTGTCCAGCTTCTAACACCCCCCCCCCCCCTCCTTGTTCATGTCGTCCCCGACATGGCCTTGATCTTTTGCTTCACCTTATGGTCTCCCGCATCTTTAGCAGTGATTCGTACCGTGCATGTAGATTTAGCATTGTTGGTCCAAAGATGTCTGTATGCATGGTAAAGAATCCCGTGTAGAAAGCTTCTTCAAACGCCTGGAGGTGATAAGATGGGAGGAACATGATTCTTTGGTATAATGCATGTAACACCTCCTTGGAAGGTTGACTTGACATATCATAAGCACATCTGTATGTGTCCTGGAAGAAAAATATGTTGTCAGTCACCTGTCCTGGCTTGAAGGTTTCAAACACTACTAGGATGGTTCTGCAGATCTTTCTCATCATGATGCATGTAAGGTCAGGTGAGCCAGTAAACAACTTTATGGCGCCCGTTAGGGTTTTCACCATGTATTGTACACTTATTCTCTCACCTGCCTTCACGCCTGGCAGCTTTGGGTAGTTCAGCCAAGTGGGTTGGCTTCTCTGTAAGAGTTTGTGTGCTTTCCACGTCCTAACCCTTGGTAGAGGGTAGAAGCTGAGGTTGTCTCTGATGTGTTTAGGTGCCTCTACCAAGTGTATTAGGTACTGCGGGTACTTGGTAAGCCAAGCCTTCCTCCACTTGGGCTGAGAATCCACTATTAGCCTTACTCCTTTTGGCCTCGAGGTGTCTGCGTTGTAGAGAGGGACCGTTGGCTCTTCTCTGATCCGCTGGCTTATTGTTGCCGCTTCATATTTAAGCAATGGATATGGGAGAGAGGGTTGTAGCCATTCATGCCTGAGATCGCTGGCGTCGATTTTCTGAATTGTCATTGATTTGAAAACCCTCTGTTCCCATTCCAAGGCCTCTTTGGTGCTTTCTCTGAGCTCTGCCTCTATTGATTTTCGCAATTTTTCCTCCTCTTCCTGTGTTAGATCCTGGGGCTCTTGAGAGGAGCCTGCTATGCTTTCCTCTGGCATGGGTGTGTCCACAGGATCTGCCACATTGTCGAGGTCGATGCCCTCATTGGCAGCTGGCCCTGAGCTATCTGCTTCTGCTTGTTTCGGGCCTTTCAACTCCTCAATTTGCTTGAGGAGCGTCTACTTTTCCACTTCGGCTTGTTCACCCATAGTCACGAGGAGGTCATTGAGTTCAGCATTTACTTTTTCAGCCTCCTCGAGCTTTATCTTTATGCTCTCCAACTCTTCTTGTAGGGCCTTTTGGCTGTCCTCCAATTTGGTTTGCATTGCGATAGAACCTTCAGCCATGATCACCCTTTGCTTCTTCTCAAGAGTCAACTCCCTTTGGAGTTCTTGCATCTGCTCTTCATACATTTGACTCTCCGAAATAACTTGAGTTGAGCTTGTAGCTCAAACTCTCGCAGGTGATGCTCTCAGCCTCTAGATGGTTTGATCTTTGAATTTTAATTGGTCCTTGACCTCAAGGACTTCATCCAGGCTTGCTTCTTGTTCTATTTCCGCCTTCTCCTTAGCATTCCTCAAGGCCTCTACTTCTTTAGTTTCTTCTGCTAGCTGGAGTGTCAGATTATCTCTTTCTTTTTCTGCATCTCGCAATGACTTGCTGAGTTGCAGGCACTCTTCTTTAGCTTCTTGCAATCTCTTTGCCGTTGCATCATTTGCTTCTTCCTTTGCTTGGCAGTTTTGTAGAGCAGTGGCCAGGCTGGCCTGGAGGTCAGCTTCTCTTTCTTTGTGTCCTTGGCTTTTTGCCTACAGTAGATCTCTTTCCATCTTGGTCTTTACTTCAGTGGCCTTTAGAGTTATCAATTCTTCGTCTGATGCCACAGATTGTGCACTTATTCCGGCTAGCATTGTCATCACCACATCCCAATCATTCGAGGGCGGGTGCAGGTCTACCATGTCGGTAGCAATCTCCTTTAGCTCAATTAGCCGGATGCCTATCATCTGTTCTTCATGCCCTGTCCTCGCCAAGTCGAATGCGACTGTGGCGGCTTCCTCCCTTGTATAGCCTGTAGCTAGCAGGTCCAGAAATGCATAATATGCTTCTTCAAGTTCTTTTTGCTCAGATGCAGGCTTGGCCTCTTCCTTGGGCTCAGGTTCTAGCTTTTGCTCTTGCTCTTCAGCCCGATGTTCTTCTGATTGTCTCCAGCCTCCTTATCTTCTGCTGGGGGGCTGCTAGGAGGTGGTGATGGTGATGATGATGGCTGTGGGCTAGGTTTAGGGCTATCTGGTAAAGCTGTAGGTTTGCCCTTTATATCTCTATCTGCTTTTGTCTTTCTTTCCCTTTCCTGGTTTTCTTGTTCATCTAGCAACGTCTGCCGTATCTGCTCCACTTCTTCCTCGGTGAAAGGGATGTGGGGAATGTTTTCCGCTGGGGCATCAAGAATCTCGAAATTCTTGATGTAGTCTTCAAAGCGGTCCCTCTGCACTCTTCTTGAGGATCCGGACATGGACTCGAGGGATGGATTCCATAATTCGTTTAAATCGCCCTTGAGGGCTCTTTCTGCTCGAAAACTCTCTATCAGCCTCTCGAGTCTAGCCGCTTTTTGCGATCGAGTCTCTTTGACCGGCACTTGAGCAGATTCTTTTTTGCCTTTCTTCTGCTCAGGTTGCTCCTCTTCCACTGGCTCTAGTCGTCTCTTCAACCTTGTAGCCACCCTTGATGCTCTTTGTGGCTCATCTTCTTTGTCTTCCTTCACCCTGAGCCAGTCATTTTGAGATGGGGGGTCAGGCCACCTTCCCTTGGCGTGCAGTGCTGCATAAACTACCTTGGTTATCATCTCTCCTGGCACTATGTAGGTTGGCTTTTTGTTTCCCATCTTCACCAGGCTGTCATGTATGTATGCCTCATAATTGATTATCTTTGGGGTGCCCTTCTTCATTGCCCAAGTAAATGTTGTGGCAATTGCACCAGGCGGCATCCTGTACTTCTGCGGCCTCTTCGTGCACATGTGGAAGTATTGGTTGTACAATTGGCTCATGATCGCCACCTTTGGGTTGGCGATGTCTTCAAAAGTGTAATTAGCCTTTTTCTCTTTGTACACCTTTACTTCATCCCTTCTCTTTGTCACGCTGTCTCCCTGATTGGAGAGATCTAGTGCATGGGCGACAACCCTTTCCGTGATAATGATCTCATTGTTGGGTCTGCCGTGCAAATCAGTCACCTTGGCCACTCCATCTTCTTTAATGCTGGTCACAAACTCCCATACCCTTTTGACGTCCACCCCAGCTGGGATTTCTTCGAAATAGTTATGGAGGTCAATTTTCTCCAAGTAGCGGGCCATTTTGCTTCGGACAAATTCATTGAGCTCCCTTGGCAGCATTGACAGCTCTATTACATTTCCGTCATTGTCCTTGAACACACCTTGGTAGATCTTTAGGTCATTTGACTCTAGTAGATCTTCCTGTATCCAGGTGCTTGTGGGCTTTAATGTTCCCTCTGGAATGACAAATGGTTCCACCTCGTCCAGATTGTCTTTGATTGTCATTCTCTTCTTCTTTGCCGATGACTTCGAGGCTACCATAGACCCTGTTGCACTCAGCAATCCGAAGTTAGCGTTTTTTCCATATCAGCTGCTAAACTGAGTTTTACTTATCCAAATGACTTGAAAATTGAAATTATAGCCTAAAAGGAACTTGTGAAGCTGTGCATGTGCTCACAGTGCAAATTTGACCAAAAAAATCCATCTAGACATCCTACGCATAGGATGTCTTTTTCTTCAGAAATGGTTCATACTTGACATGTAGGTAGTGTAAGGCTCATGGAACATGGTTATAAGCTTGGATTTGAATTTGGATGTCAAAAAGTGGATTTTTGGGCTGATTTAGGCTTTAGGTCACAATTTTGGTAGATTGTCCATCATGGGAAGCAATTGATGTCCAAATGGGTTAAAACTTGGTATATGGGCTCAATGCATCATGGTATTAGCTCCTATGATGTCATTTCTTGCACAGAAGTCTAAATCTAAGATTAAGACATCCTACGCGTAGGATGTCTTTTTCATCAGAATTGCATGAAACTTGATCTGTGGGTTGTCCTTGACCTATGGAACATAGCCATGTTCTTGGATTTGCATTTGGATAATAATTGATGCCTGTAGGGCTCTGTGAGGTGTTTTTGGGCTCAAAAAAGTGTATCTTGAAGGTGTTGGGGGTCAAAAGTGATTAGAAGGGCTTGAAGCTCGACATATGGGCTCTTGTTGATGAGGTTATCAATTCTGAAATGACAAAACTTCTCCTTCATGCCCAGATGGTCCATAAGACATTCTACGCGTAGGATGTCTATTTCCTCATTTTAACTCCCAGACCACACAGAAAGTTAGCTGATGTGTATGTGAATGTGTTGTGCAAGTTTCATGAGATTTGGACAAGATTTGGTAGGTCAAAGGCCCATTAGTGCCTTTATGCCCTAACTTTGCGTTTTTCCATGCATATGAGGTCCAATCTCATCCAAATGTGATGAAACTTGGGGTATGGCTTGTAAATGTCATTCAGAACATGTGCATGACAAGATTTGTTGGGTTTGTGCCAAAAAATGCCCTTGAGACATTCTCCTGGTGATTTTTCCTTTGTTAGTGCTCCCAGTGCTTGCCCTTTGCCCCCCTAAGTCCCTTTTGAGCCTAATTTCAACAAAAAAAGTCAAATGGATAGAGTATAACTCCTTGTGCGGACTTCAGAGCCTTCGAGCCGTTTTCTGACTTTTGGAGTGCTTTTTGGCGATGAAATTCCTCGATGTTGGTCTCCATAGCTTCCCAATCCCTTGGGGATCCTTGCCATATGGTTTTTGTCGACTTCGGCTTCACCGGAGCTTCATTTGGCAATTTGTCGCTCTAGAAGCACCCGTGGCTACGTTTACATACCTTTGATGATTTGTGGTGGTCCACCACCATAGGACTTGGTTGTTGATGGTCTAGGAAAGCCGCTCGTGAAGTTTGGTGGCAAACGGACTTGTGGTTTGGCCGCAAGTGCATTTTGACGCTTTGTCTGTCTGACGCCGTTTCTGAGGTTTAGTGGCACTTCGGGTCACTTTTTGGTCATGCGGGTCATATGGACTTGTCGAGCATGTCGATATGCTCCTACCCATAAATTTTGGTAGCATTTGGTCGCCGTTTCGCCGATTTCCCATTTGGTGGCCTCTTGCGGGTTTCTGGGAATTAGGGTTTTTCCCGATGGTTTCCCACTGCCTTTGGCTATCCAGAACTGGTCTCCTAGACTAGGGTAAGCTGCCGATGAAGTCTTGTTGCTTTTGGGTTAGCCGTTTGGCCGCCGTTTCTACTTGCAGGTCTCTATCGCTTTTGTGTGTGACTTCTACGCTAGTTCTCGCGACAAAATGACAAACATGCGCGAAAAGCTCAAGGTGGTGAGTCTACCTCTCATGTCTGGAGTTGGTCGGGTAGCCGTGCGCGTCGTAGAAGCTGCTGGAAGATCGATCCGCTCTAGGTGGCAGAAGCTCTCTCCACAAGGTCAATAGTGAGAATGAGCTAAAAATGGGGTGAAAAATTCTTATAATGGAGGTCCCCGAACCATTTTTCATGAAATTTGACATGTGCTCCTATCTTTCTGCAAGATGCGGTTTAGGCTCAAAAATTTCTTGATTTGGACTCCATTTGCTCTGTTTACCAGAAATTTGTCATTTCGGTCAAAACCTGGCCAAAACACACTTTCCGCTCTAGTCTCATAATTGCACCCCCACCGTACCATAGGTTGTCTTTTAGTCA
Organism: Adiantum capillus-veneris; assembly: GCF_014529385.1. Lineage (NCBI taxonomy): Eukaryota > Viridiplantae > Streptophyta > Polypodiopsida > Polypodiales > Pteridaceae > Adiantum > Adiantum capillus-veneris. Next base: position 70,556,248 of record NC_140951.1, on the reverse strand, counting down.
CTGGTCATCCCCATATTTTTTGTTTTTCATTACGACTGTTTTTCACCTGCTTTTTGTATTTTTGAAGTTTTTCTGCCGAAAATTAGCAAAATTAAAAGGAAAATAGCAAATCAAACCCAGAAAATCCCCAAAATTCATAATAGATCACAAACATCGCCGCAACACATTATATACACTCACATGCAATTTTTATGGCCGGATTTCTCCGTTTTACCAGTATTTTGCCTTAAAAATGGCTATTTCTACTTATATACACACACCTAAGGGCTTGATTTGGAGTTTGGTCCCATATACCTGTAGCTTCATGCTGTATAAGGGCATATATACTTGGGTTACTCCAGAAAATTTCGCAATCAAACGTCAACCCTTTAAAAAGTCAAAAATCATGCCCTTTTTTGCTGTTTATGTTATTGGTTCTGCATTGAGAATGCTTCCCCCCCTCCTAGTCGGAGTCCTCCCGGACGACAAGGTCTCGCCTCGTAGTATGTGCCGTGCATAGTTTGAAAAAGTCGTGCTAATGCCTGGCCGATTAATGTGGCCCTATTTTATGCATACTCGGTCAATGCATGGAAAAATTAATGCTGTGCAAGAGAAGGGAATAAGCAAGATGCTTATTGGCATTCGCCGTCGAGGTTTCCTGTTTTCTTTGCAAGTAGCAGCTGTAATTCTACTGCTCTTTGTTTAATGGTCTTTTTGGCCAGAGGCAACTGCTTTGCCGACACTGTTGATGGAGTCGTAGCTGTTTCTGAGGATGGAATTGGCTGGGATGTGATAGCTATGGGCCGTATGGCCTTGGCTTTCCATTGGTAGTTTGGTGTTGCCAACTTTGCCACTGGTTTGTCTGTCATCGGCACCCTCTTATATCTGTTTGCTCGGTTGACCTGCAGATGTCTGCTTTCCATTGTTGCTTGTACCGTAGGTATTTGCTTTGTCTTTTGCTTTGGTATCCAAATGTGAGTGATATTAGGGTTTTGGCTAAGCATTTTCTTTGGAATCCATATCTGCTTGGTTACCTTGGTTTTGGGTTGCACCATCTGCTTTATTCGAATCCGGTTGTCACATTGTGTTTTTCTCGCCATGGCTTTTCTATCCTTCCGCAGCCATACTTGTTTACCTTGTTTTGGTAGCCTAGATTTTTGCAGTGTAGCTGGTGATTTCGACTGTCTGTGATGAGCATGGTTGGCCTTTACCTGGTTGTTTGTCTCAGGTTTCATGTTGATCTTTGGTGGTATGTGTTCTTTTGTTTTCGTTGCCAGTGATTGCATGGCTTGCATTTGATCCTGATGGTCCTTTTGAGCAAAAGCTATCACCTGCTGTTCGTGTTCGTGCTGGATTTTGACTGTCTGTGCTTTCCAGTCTATTTGGACATTGTATGCTTTTTGCCAAGGTTGCCCTAGCATCATTGGTTGTTGTGTGCTTTCATCTGTCACCACATAGAATTTGTGTGGGTAAATATATTGATATAACTGTATATGCAATATAATCCACCCTAATGTTTTCAATGGATGTGATGTGCTACTTTCCAGCACTTGGGGAGTAGGATGAAGTTGATCTGTGACTTGGAGATGTTGGTATAATCCGTAAGAGATCAAATTTGCTTGAGCACCCGAATCGAGCAAGGCTAGTGATTCAACTTGATTGTTGCCCACCTTGACTGTAATTATTGGCTCTATTGTGTCCTCTTTCAAGTTCATCACTCGAATGGCATTGATTCTCAATGGTGGTTTACATTGTTGTTGTTGTCGCAAAAGCCGTCTTTTTGCAATGCGTTCTTGTGCTTCGGTTTGAGCTTCCTCCCGTACTCTCTCTTTTTCCTTCATTCTTTTCTTTCCTTGATGAATTTGTTGGAGCATCTCCTGTGTGAGTGGTAGGTGATATCTCCTTAGTCGACACCCACTAATCCAGTTTGGCATTTCTTCACCTGCTAATGTAGCAAGCTTGACAGCTCCACTTTGTGATAGATCATGAATCACAAATGGTCCATCCCTCGCTTTTTCAGTTTCTTGGCATGTTGCTTCAAGGTATAAATGTAGTAAGCTTGGCAACCCCACTTTGTGATAGATCATGAATCACAAATGGTCCCATCCCTCGCTTTTTCAGTTTCTTGGCATGTTGCTTCAAGTACGTAATCACCTGTTTTAAACTCTTTGGTACGCACATGTTTGTCGAAAAATTCCTTTTATCTTCTCTTTTTAGCATAGATCGAAGCGACAGCTTGTAAGCGGAGTTCATCTAGCTTTTCAAGATCATTAATTCGTGAAGAGAGTTCATGCCCTGTCCAATCCAAGCTTGTTGCTACTCGTAGAGTTGGGATTAAAAACTCTATGGGTAGTATAGCATTTAGCCCAAACACTATGTTGTATGGTGTTGTTCCTATTGAGGTTTTGTAAGCTACCCTGTATGCCCATAGTGATGAGTGTAGCTGCTGATCCCAATCGGTCCTTGAATGTGACACTATTTTAGTGAGAACCGTGCATAGTGTTTTATTTGTGGACTCCGCTTGCCCATTGGCCTGTGGATGGTATGGTGATTCTATGTATGACCATGAAATCCTCTAGTAGATATTCAATCACTTCATTGAGGAAGTGTGTTCCACGGTCACTGACAATTTCTATTGGTAACCCGTAACGTACAAAAACATTCTCATACAAAAATTGAGCCGTGGTGCGTGCATCAACTTTTTGTGTTGCTTTGGCTTCGACCCATTTTGTGAGATAATCCGTAGCCACAATGATATATTGGGTATGGGTGCGATATGCAGGGGGTGATATAGGTCCCACAAAATCAATGCCCCACTTTGCAAATGCCCTTGCCCCCATCATTGGCCTTAATGGAATCTCATCTCTTTTGATTGGTACCTTGGTGCGTTGACATGCATCACAACGTTTGACAAACTCCTCGGCATCCATGTGCAATGTAGGGCACCAAATTCCTGCGGTTAAGACAAGTTTTGCCGTCTTATCGTCCGAAAAATGGCCTCCACTTACTCCGCTATGTGCATGTTCTAGAATTAGCAGGTATTCGCTTTCACTTGCACAGATTCTAAGTTGGTTGTCCTTTCCCCGTTTATAGAGTTGATTTCCAATTAGCTGAAAGTCACGAGCTTCCAGCTCTATAGCTTTCTCCCGTGCTCTTGTAGTTCTCAGGGAACGTTCTGGTGGTTAGGAAGTCAATGATATATTGACTCCATGCAGGTGCTATGTTCACCCGAAACAAAGTTGCGTGATCCACTGGTCGTTTGGCACTACATACTGTACAATTGGTAACATAAGAATGTGTATCCGCATACATAGTTGGCCAATAAACCCCTAATTGTTTCAGACTTTGGTGTGTTTTCACTGTCGAACAATGAAATGCACAACCCTAAACATGAGCCTCTTCCAGGTAGCACTCGAATTCTTTCGGATTTATACATAATCGTAGGATTAGGTCAGATTCAAGATCATACAGCCGTCCTGCTATCAACTGAAAGTTTTTTGTTTGTCGAATTGTTCGCTGTTTGGATCTACATCCTGTATTATCAAACTCACTTCCCAAGGAGAGGATGATAACTATTTCCTGAGACCATTTGGGTACCATTTCAATGTTGAAAAGATAAGCATCTGGTATGTCATCATCTACCCCTTGAGGAGCTTCCCCGTTGTGTATTCTCGAAAGATGATCAGCTCGCAGATGAGTTTTTCCCTTTTTGACCACCACTGTGAAGTCAAATTCTAGCAATATAATAAACCAGCGTACGATCCTCCCTATGTTGCAAGGTTTATTTACTAGGTATAAAAGAGCTTGATGATCCGTGAAGAACACAAATTTGTTTGCAAGCAAATAATGCCGAAATTTCTTTATAGCATAAATCATTCCTAACCCTTCCCTCTCGGTGGTTGTGTAGTTCTTTTCTGCACTGTTTAACTGTCGGCTCGCATAGCAAACTGGAAAATCCATTCTTTCGTCTCCAGGTTGAGCTAGAATGCTTCCAATGTCATATGCCGAAGCATCAATGTGCACATGGAAAATCTTGTCCCAATCTGGTGCCTTTAGCACAGGTGCGGATATAAGGTTTTCTTTCAGCCTTTGGAATGAATTCTCACACTCATTGGTCCATTCGAAATTGACTAGCAAACAATACAGAGGTTGTGCGATGACCGCATACATGTAGATGAATCTTCGATAATATCCACAGTGCCCCATAAAGGATTGCACTTGTTTTGCATTAGTAGGCCTGGGCAGGTCTACAATGACTTTGACTTTGTCCACGTCTGTGGTTATGCCGTTTCTTGAGACAATGTGTCCTAAGATTCGTCCTTGCTTAACCATAAATACACACTTTTCCGGGTTTAGACAGATTCGATATGTTTTGCACTTTTCAAAGACCTTTTGCAAATGGTCGATATGTTCCTCTCGCAGAAGAGAGTGTACACACAAGTCATCCATGTATATTTCTAAGAATATTCTTAGGTATTTTGAAAGCGTGAGTCATTAACCTCTGAAAAGTGGCTGGTGCATTTGTTAAGCCAAATGGCATAACTCGATATGCATAAATCCCCCATTCTGTGGCAAAAGCGGTTTTGTGTTGATCCTCCCTTGCTATTGCCAATTGGTTGTATCCTGAAAACCCATCCACAAAGGAATAAGCCCGTTTCCCGGCCACTCGCTCAAGGACATGTTCTGTAATTGGCAAGGGATAATTATCCCTTATGGTTGCCGCATTCACCTTTTTGAGGTTTACACACACTCGCAGTTTTCCATTCTTCTTGGGAACGACCACAATAGGTGAAACCCAATCTGTATGTTCAATTTCATAGATGAACTCTGCGTCCATCAGCCTATCAATCTCTTCTTTGATTTGTTTGGCAATGTGTCATTATATGTATAAGGACGTTGTTTGCTAGGTTTTGCATCCGATTTTAAAGGAATTGTATGTTGGCATATCAATGGATCAACTCCTTTAAGGTCTTTATAGGACCAAGCAAACACATCTTTATATTTCATGAGAAGTTGTGTTAGCTGTGCTTCCTCCTCAGGCTCTAAATCATTAGCTATATAGACCGGCTTGGGCTTTTCACCTGGTTCTGCGAGGTCTATTCTTTTTGCATTTTCAGGCCCATCGTAAGATTCTTGGTTGGTTCTCTCCCGGATTGGTGGTGTCATGATGATTTTTCTATCCTGGATAGTAAATTTCCTATAGTGTGGTGGTAGGTTCATGTTGCCCTTTCCTGACTCCCCTTTACCATCACTATCCTCTTCAGTACTCCATATCTCCCTCAAAGACCGTTTCAGTTCTTGGTATTTCTATTTACGCTCTAGTTTGGTCCACTCTTGGTCTTTTGTTGGTTCTTTTTTTGACTTTTCAGATTTTTGTGATTTTGTTTCATCCCTAGCTTTTCTTTCCTGTTTTGTTTCTTCTCGCGTTCGTTCTTTTCGATTTTCTGAGAATTTCCCTGATATTTGATCTTTCACACAATCCTCTGCTTTTACAAGCATCAAATAGTGAGTTTTACCTTTTATCCTGGGCATCAGGTTCTCTCTCACTTTATTTCCGGCTCTTTTCTTCCTATAGCGTTCTTGGTGTCTAGGGTGTTGATTAGCAAAATCATAAAACTTGATATTCTCGGCTTCATTCCCACGCTCACTGGAGGTGTCCGAACACTCATTATTTGCCTCATCATTTACTTCCAGTTGTTCAGAAGAGTTGTAAAACTCTTCTTGTTCTGGAGGTACTACCGTCTCTTTTTCTGGCACCACGCTTACCATGTAATAGGGCAGCACATCGTAACCATCCTTATCGCAAATTTTTTTGTTGGACTGTCGGTAATGGTACAGACATCTAACATCGCCAGTATGTGTTCCCATTCTAAAGGCTCCAAGGCATCTTCAGGGAATGGTTCCGGAATATACTCTTTGTCCTCAATTGCTCTCTCTAAGACGCATTCCTCTTTCCTTAAGCTTCCACAATGTGAAGCTCCGCACATCCATAGCTCTTTTGGTTGCCCCAACCATGCTGGTAGCTCTGATCCTGCTATTGTAGCCGAATCAAACTCTTCCACCGGTGTTTGGTTTACATCTTTGTAACTATGGTCTTTTAGTTGTATTTTAGTTGTCGTCTTGCCATGTCTGAGGTATATGTGGTCATAACCCCAATCTTGGACCATCTTCAGTTGTTGCATGAATGGTCGTCCCAAGATTATCTCATAATTGTTCTTTTTGTCGAAATCGACTATTGCAAATGTATGCTCATACTTGATCCCGCACGAAGTGACAATTACTTTTTCCAAGAGTCCGAGAGGCTTTTCCATGAAACCATCTGCCAACTGCAGCTTCATTTTGGTAGCCCTCAGAACTGGTTTTCCCCATTTTTTCCAGATTTCCTTGGTGGCGATAGCAACTCCAGCTCCACTGTCAAGAATGGCTTTGGAAACTACTCCTTGGAATTCTACAGGTAGCGTCGTGTTTCCGTCTTCTCCCTCACAATATTCTCCAACCTTATTCAATGGTACCGGCCTAGTGTTTAGGTTAGGTCTGTCCAATTCCTTGATTCCTTCTTGTAGTTTCAAGGTGGGGTCCTTCACTCCAAATTTTTCTAGGCATTTTACTACTGTGGTCCACATGTTTGGCCTTAACCTTAGGAGTTCTGCTAACGTGATTGTGCATGCGACCGGGGTGGATAACAGCTCAATCAATCCTTGTGAATCCATCACCTTGTTAGACGAAAGTCTTTATGATGGGATTGCTCGCACTTCCAACTTACCTTGATATTCTCCTAGGTAAGAGGATAAGGTTCTCAAAGAGTCTGGTTGGCTGTTCCCCGAACTAATAGATCCTTGGTCTCCCCCTTGTGAATGTATCTCAAAGTTTATTTGTGATCTTGCCTCAAATTCTTCAATAGGAGGTAGGATCACATTCTTTTCTTTTCTCGTGCTATTCATGTGGTCATTCATCCTATTAGCCTCGTTGGCCTCTCGGATTTGCTTCCACAGATCATCTAGACCATTACTGTCCTTTCCCATTTCTGCCAATATTTTAGGATGGACCTCGTCACTTGCCTCATCGGTGGTATTGGGCACTATGATAGGCTCTCCCCTGGATTCATATTTATTAGTGAGTCTTTCTTTTGTTTCCTCATGTTTCTCCAATGTTGGTTGGATAGGGGTTGGAGCTGGTGCGTCATGGCAATTTGCCAGTTTTCCCAACGGGTCTTCCATCAATGATTGAGCCGTCTGGATCATCTTTTTACACATATCCAACCTTTGTTTTTCTATTTCCGCATATGGATATGTCATCCACCTTTGCTCCCGGGTCTGGTTTTTTTTAAGTCGAGCTTCATAGGCTTTTAGAAGCGCATCCAGCTGCTCATTTACCTTGTCTGCCAGCACAGATCCTCCTGATCCTGCACTTTTGGGCTCAGCTAATTCCTTTGGTGCTATGGCTGCTGTGGTGTGTGAGCTTAGGCTAGCTAGATCTTCTAACCGCTCCAACCTGTTCTTTGTATGTTTCAACTCATCAGATAGGGTTGTTTGCTCTCGCTCTTTCCTGGCTTTCCTACGCGCCTTTCTTGCCTTCCAAGTGCTTCTCGGATTTTTTGTTTCTGAACTTTGGGCATCTGTTTTTGGTTCTTCTATTATGGGTTCGTTCGTCCTTCTTTGGGCTTGGGCCCGTGTCACCGCATGAACATGTATGACTGTTTCATTTTCTGATACTCCACTGGAGGGTACTGTTTCCAACAGGTTCAAGGTGGCTTTTTCTCCTTTACTCGGGTTTTTAGGGCAATCAGGAATCAAATGAGTAATCCCACATTCTGGGCAATACGCATTGACTCTAATGATTTCATCATGGGGACAGTCTCTCAGTCAATGGTCTCCGCCACACTTGTAACAGGGGCCCTTGGGTTGTTGAGGTGCTCCTTGAGCTCCTCGTTGCTGGTAAGTCTGTCTCTGTCCGCCCATGCCTCCATTGGCTATGAACAACAATGTTCGTTCATCTAAGCTATATCTTCCTTCTCCTGCGGCCTGTGCAGTAGTTGGAAGTCCTTGATTCCCTATCATGCTCCATGGATCTGGTGTCGAGGGTTCTTCCGGCGGATAATAGACAGGGTTTGCCGCATATCCGTTGGGATCCTCATAATATGCATGCATAGGCACCGAAGCCTTTTCTTCTGATTCAGTTACCGTTGGGGTGTATCTTACACCAACTGATCGTAATCCTAGTAGGGGTGGTTGTTGCCCCAACACCGGTTGTGGTCTCTCTACACCTACAGGTCCTGGTAAGTTGCCTGCTTGATATCTAGGCATAGGTGGAACTTTGAGGGGAAGCTACAGGAGCTTGGGGAGCATAAGGTCTCTCCCTCACATATCCCTTGTTATAGTAACATTCCTCGGTCCCATGGTTTGTCCATTTTTGTTCAATAGCACACCACTTGGGCTCTTTAGCCTGGGGTTTGGCGTACAAGTTGATCTTTTTTAGCACTTCATCTACGAGCTGCTCCTGGTTTACCGCTATTTCTCCTTTCAGTGTTAGGCTTGGAGGACTTGCTCCCACTTTGCTGTGAAGATGAATCGTCATCAAGGTCCTTGAACTCCCCTTCTTTGTAGACAACACAATTGTCCACAAGGTACAAAGCTTCCTTGGTCAACTCATTCAATGTAGTGCTCCTCTTCATATGTAAGTCTTTCTAGAGATCTACATTCCTTAGTCCTTGGATGAATATCAGCATAAGTCTGGACTGAGTTGGCAGTTCTTCAACAGGACAGAACTTAACATATCTCTTTAGTCTTAGGGCTGCCTTCCGTACAGATTCTCCATCTTTTTGTTTGAATTTATGGATTTGTGAGACGGTATTATGATCTATTCCCCTTTGAGAGAATTCCTCAATAAACTCGTCAAACACTTCCTCCATCGACTCAAAGTCTCTACGCTCCACAGAGTCAAACCAAGTTGCAGCATCTTCCTCTAGGGTTATTCCAAACCCTGCGAACTGGGTAGGAAAGTCTAACACCTCTTCGGCTCTAATCACACGTACAAAGGCTGCTACATGATCTCTTGGGTCTCTGTTTTCTGTGTACTTCTTGTTTACCCATTTTTGCACTTGAGAAGGTCTAATTCTGCGATGGTCTACAAACCTCATCATTGGATCACCCCTTCCAAGTCTATACCCCTCCTCAGGCCTTCTGTAATAGGCTGGTTCCTCGCCCAACGGTGTTCCTAAGCCATAATTTCTAACGGTTCTCGCCGGAGGTGGTCCTTCTCTTTGAACTCGTTTCATGGGTGGTCCTCCAAGCTCGGTCAACCCTTGTGTCTTTGGCTTACTCTCTACTTGATACCTTAAATAGTGTGGGGGTTCTTGCAAATCCCTGAGCCCTCGTGCAGCTGGATAACCCTCTCGGTTTCGGTCTGGTTCCATTGTTGCACTTTGTCAAAGCCATGCCTACAATGATGGTTGGTTTGCTGGTTGGTCTTGGTTGGTGAATGCTTGTGGTCTGGTGGAATGTGATGTAGCGTCATACTCATCTGAAAACGGATTCGTTGACTTACTTGGGGTGTGGGCGGCTCTCGATATTTCCTCAGGGGTGTATGCTGATGCTCCTGGACCTGTTGCTCTTTCTACTTCCTCTGGAAGAATACGTTGGTATTCTCGCCCATATCTATCAACAAAAACTATGCCCTTCCCCGTAGCAGTTTCATAAGAGAATAAGTAAAGAACCTTGTCTTTGCTTAGTTCGTCTATGTATGGTTCTTTACTGCAAAAGTAAGAGACAATACCCTCGCTCTCGTGTTTGTAGATTCCCACATTCTCGTTATAAGTTGGAACCCTGATTGTTTTCTTATCATACATGAAAATAGCTCCGTGCCGATCAATGTTTGGTGGCGGCTCTTGAGTTTCTGAAACCATTTTTCCTTTAGCCACATTGTCTCCATATCTGTTGAAATCTTCAGGGTTACGAACTATTAAATAGTGGTTCCCCTTTTTGTCTCGGAATCTATCTCCATCATCATACACGTGGATTATCTCCAATCTTTGTGATGGCTTCTCTTCAATGCAAATGCACTTGTGACCTCGATAGTCAGAATAGACTAGGGCTCCTCTTGAGTTTGTTCCCTCCAAGAAGATCACCGTAAGCCTGGAATCATTCAAAGGATTTTGGGAGGTACTTCCTCCTCGCATATGTCCATCATAGGTGAAACCTCCTGGCTGTTGGCTATCCATCATGAAGAAAGATTTGTCTGACGAAGTGTCAATATCACTACCTTCCTCAATAATCGGTGCTAGCGGATCTAACCTTGCCTGAGTTACACTCTCTTCGGTGGACACTACACTACCTTGGTCACCTACCACCTTCTGGTCTCTAACAATGTATCTTCCTGATCTCAAATTCATCAAACTTATCAATGCAACTTATCACAAGTTCAACCACTAACCTGGCAATGGATAAGTTTCTGCACAACTTCTTGCTTTGCTGCCAAATAGACCTGTACACAAGAGTTTTAATTTCGGCAATTGAATCACCGCTCTTATCTGCTAGAGGTTATCTTAGTAATGATTGGTATAACTAGAGAGTTAATCTCAACCACTACTGTATTTTATACATTGTTGATGTTCCGGATTAGGTTGCTAACTTGAAACAGTACTTTTCTCTGATGTTGGCCAATTTAAGCGAAAAAGCTTGAATTCAGTCTTTGCTTTGTCAAATGGGCAACCAAGGTCCAAATTTACTTCTGAAAGGAGTTCTGGAACCCATAAGCCAAATAGAACCTCACTGTCTAGGCCAGGTCAAATTTTCCCTGCAGAATACCCCGACATCCTACACGTAGGATGTCTCCTGCTGCATTTTGCCTGGATTTCTGCACTGTATTTTCCCCTCGTTGTGCTAAGCTTAATTACAGCTATTTTTACTTTTTGATTTGGACTTCTAGAAGCTGGTCACTGAGTCAGAAATCTGTTCCGACGGCCTGGTGATGGTGTTGATCAGTCTAATCAACTCCAAATTGGACCAAAATTGACTATCAGGCTTGCCTTAGGCTATATAACACCTTACAATGCTCAAAGTCCAATTATGGCTTCATTTTCTTGCATTAGACATCCTACGCGTAGGATGTCTTTTTTATCAGAATGGCTTTAAACTCAAGACTTAAGCTCTCCTTGAGCTGATGATCACCTTGGTATACTCAGATTTCCGTTTGGAGTCCCAAATCACTCAGAAGACATCCTACGCGTAGGATGTCTATTTGGTCTGTTTGACCCCAGATTTGTTCCACAGCTTCCCCCTGATGTCAGTATCCCAGTGGTATGCTTAGATCTTGATTTGGATGTCAAAAGTCCTAAACTTCAGCTGTTTTTGCTTTTTCAGTCAAAAGTGCTAATGTCCACTTTGAACCCAATTTTCTTACCAGACTGAGGTGAAACCCCTTTCAGTCACTCAATATATCATGAAAGACACACTCATGCAGCCATCTTATGGTTTTGGTTTCAAGTTGATGTTTTGGCACTAATTGGGTAGGATGTCTAGCAATTTCAGTCTATCTGGCCTTATCCTGTCAAGAGATGGCCAAGTTTCCACTTTCCAGTTGAAATTAGGGTAAACCCTACCTTCAGAACACACTGGTCAACTCAAAATCCCCAAATCCCTCCCAGATTGGCCT
>NC_140951.1:70474620-70539620 GCF_014529385.1 Adiantum capillus-veneris | reverse complement strand
CTCTATCTTGAATTTGCAAGGAGAAAATTTTAAAAAATTAGGTTATTTTCTCAAAACTTTTACACTATTTTTCTCTATTTTGGGGTGGAATTTCTCGTTTTCCCCTTACCTGGGCCCAATGTTTGAGAAAAACCATTTTCCCAAACATACAAAATTCCCTTTCTTGAATTTGCGAAGAGAAAATTTTTAAAAATTAGGTTATTTTCTTAAAATTTTACACTTTTTCTATATTTTGGGGTGGAATTCCTCCTTTTCCCCTTACCGGGCCCAATAATTGAGAAAAACCATTTTCCCAAACATAAAAAATTCCTTTTTTGAATTTGTGAATAGTAAATTTTTAAAAATTAGGTTAGTTTTCTCTATGTTGGGGTGGAATTTCTCCTTTTCCCCTTGCCCTAAATAGGCATTTTTAGAATTGAAAACGACACAATATTAAGCTGAAACACATTTTTGCCGAACATTGCCCGGCCTAAGGTCGCGCAATTGTCTCAGCTCGTCACTATTTTTCTCTATTTTGGGGTGGAATTTCTCCTTTTCCCCTTGTCCGGGCCCAATGTTCCAAAAAAACCATTTTTCCAAACATACAAATTAAAATTCCCTTTCTTGAATTTGCGAAGACGAAAAAAATAGGTTATTTTCTAAAAATTTTACACTATTTTTCTTTATTTTGGGATGGAATTTCTCCTTTTCCCCTTGCCCGAGCCTAGTGTTAGAGAAAAACCATTTTCCCAAACATACAAAATTCCCTTTCTTGAATTTGAAAACAAGAACTGTTAAAGAATTAGGTTATTTTCCCAAATTTTTACACTATTTTTCTCTATTAAGTTGGGGTGGAAATTCTCCTTTTCCCGTTACCCGGCCTAGTGTTCGAGAAAAACCATTTTCACAAACATATAACAAAGTTCCCTTTCTTGAATTTGCGAAGAGGAAAATTAAAAAAAGGTTATTTTCTCAAATTTTCACACTATTTTGGGGTGGAATTTCTCCTTTTTCCCTTGCGAGGGCCTAGTGTTCGAGAAAAACAATTTTCCCGAACATACAAAACTCCCTTTCTTGAATTTGCGAAGAGGAAATTTTTAAAATTTAGGTTACTTTCTCAAATTTTTACACTATTTTTCTCTACTTTGGGGTGGAGCTTGTCACCGGCCAAAAGTCTCTCTCGTTCGCACGTTACTACATGGCACACTTGCCTGAGCAAGGATTTAATGACACGTGTCCAAGGGTGGGGGAGGGGACGGAATCCCTCCCCCTTTTATTATAGTGTAGATAGATAGATACTTTCTCGAACAATGCCCGATGCCGTGCATCCTTGGGCATTGGTGATGATGATAATGATTTTAGTTTTTCACTTTACTTCATTTTTTTTGTAATCAGACAATGTATTAAATCAACCAAGATTGTATGAGTTTGGTCTCATAGGCCCTTGGCCCTTTGAAGACCTTTCATATAACATTTGATTTCATTCTCCTGCCTCTACACGTGAGTGCTCTCTCTCTCTCTCTCTCTCTCTCTCTCTCTCTCTCTCTCTCTGTATATATATATATATATATATATATATATATATATATATATATATATATATAGTGAGTCTACACTGTTGCGCCGAGATAGCATTCTCTCTCTCTCTCTCTCTCCCCATATTTGAGCCTCACATGGAGTTCTCTAGCTTGGTGTGAATAGACTTGAGAGGTATGTCATGAAATGGGGCTTTGAACTTTGAAGATGAGGTGGTGGAGAGGCACAGGAAGGGGCTGGCGTGGCCATCAAGGATGGCCTCCCACTTGACTTTGATCGTGACACTTGGACGGGCAGATATGAAGCGCATTTGTGGGATAACAACTGCACAAAAGGGGGCCAAACGCACAAAAGAATCTCTCGATTCCCCTTCCACGGGCAAGTCGGCGAGTGCTAGTTGAAAGGACCCCGCGATAAGGTGGACGGGTGCTGGTTGATAGGCCCCACGTGAAAGAGGCAGTAGGGCTCTCGCCGCGTAGTCTTTCTCTCTTTCTCGCTCTGAGCGCACTTAGCGTCGCTAGGATGTCGGATTGCAAGCGCCACTGACCGAGAGAATCTGCTTTCGCCACATGTCGGGAGGGAAAGGAATGACTCCCCTTTTTATTACAATATAGATAAGATATAGATAGATAGATTTCCCTAATTCTCTCTTGATCCCTCTTTCTCTCCATTTCTCTCTCTCCCTCCCCCTATCTCTCATTATTTCCCTCTCTCTCTCTTTTCTGCGCACGTATGCCACATTCACATGTAACTTTGGTCCCATAGGTCATATTTGACTTTCGAGGACGATCATAAAATCTATCTCTCTCTCTCTCTCTCTCTCTCTCAAAAAGTCGTTAAAATACCTTTTCTCTCTAAATTAAAAGAAAACATGTTCTAACTTGGTGGGCATTGATAGACATTGGCATTCCGATCGTAACTCGATGTGGTTTTGCCTTCTCTATTGTGCTTACGTCACTCCCTTGCAATACAACGAAGGCACCCTCTCTCTCTCTCTCTCTCTCTCTCTCTCTCGTCCGTCCTAAGGGCGGTGCATCTCATAGAGAAGCACGTACACACACACACACACACACACACACACAGAAACGTACTCTCTCTCTCTCTCTCTCTCTCTCTCTCTCTCTATGGGAGGAGGTGCTCTCAATTGACACGGCAATGTGAACAGATAGAGTTCATGTAACCTTAACCCTCATTTATAACATCAACAAATGCTGAAACAAATAAATGAATGACGGCAAAAATCATTGCACTATATATGAACAAAAATGTCGCTATTAAGTGAAACATTGCCTTATATTAAGCAAGAAGGCCAAAAAGCAAGAAAAAGGAACCTGCAGAGCAAGCTATAGAGGCAAGCTATAGAGGAATGCAGCTCAAGCAATGGAGGGAAACTGGCTGCATGGAGGAGGTTGTGAAATTCATGAGGGATGGCGAGGAGGGGATTGCCAGCATGGAGGGGCTATTAAATGGGATTTTTTAATTTTAAAATGCAGTCTCTATGTGTGTGTTCTCTCTGAGGAGCATGCAAGCGCAGTAGCTACACAGCATGGAGACATTGCTATCATCATGAAGCGGCAAGGTGATGGTGATGGTCAGGTGGCGCTGAACTCTCTCTCTCTCTCTCTCTTTCTTTCCCCCCCTAGCATGAAGGAGCCGCACTCAATATGGATGGCAATGAATGTCTGCAGGGATGATGATGAAGAGAGTGATTTTGTAGCAGCTCAAGAACATCCAAGTGCTGCAGGAGATGATTGATGCACCAGCTGAGGGAAAGTTGTAGGGTGATGATGGAAAGCATGACCTTGAAGAGCATGCAGCCACAGACTGTATATGAGCATCACCTTAGTGGAAAAGAAACTCAAAAGGAAAGTAAACTCCCTCTTGGAGGATTCATCAGGTTGACCTTTGAGGTTTCCTGGTGCCGTTGCTAAGACATTAAGATGCCCTCTTGTTGCTTATACGGTTGACACCATCGCCCATGGAGGAGAATTCTTGCTTGGCGCGGCGGCCTAAGAGGATGTTGGCCTACAGACAACACCACTTGCAGTGGTATGTAGTTGGAAGGGGGGTGCGTGTGTGAGGTGATGGGTGTGTGCACGCACACGCAGATGGATATCATCATGAGGCTCAACTCAGTCATCAAGGCTATGTGGTCAGACTTGATGATATTTGCAGACAGGGCCTGCTGTAAGCTGCGCACACTCCACACAAATGCACATGCATGTGCACAAAAGCTTTCTTCACGGGTCTGGTCGACATCCCTAAACGCTTGACGAAGGTCGTCTTGGCGACTCCTCCCATGCTATAGATGCCGAATGGGAGCATGGAGGCGCTGCTCTTAGCATGAAGCACCAACATGGAGCAGGGTCGTAAAAGCTCTCTCTCTCTCTCTCTCTCTCACACACACACACACACACACACACACACACACACGCGTAAAGCAGGCGGTGGTGACGTCGATCGATGGCATAGATAGCAATGGCGATGAGAGACAACATGCAGTGGTAGGCCTGGAAGCATTGTAAGAGGTGGTGGTTTTGCATTCATGAGCGTGAGTGTCTACATGGCTGCAGAGATGAGACACAGGTGCACGAACTTCGGTGCAAGGCTGCACGTCTCTAGGGCCCCCACACACACACATCATATCGACAACGTACCTGCGTGGTGGAGGTGGCTAAGCTCTCATCAGTTCTCTCTCTCTCTCTCTCTCTCTCGCACTCACCCTGTGGTGCAACTCCCCAATGTTCTCGTCCCTTCGACTTGAGGCAGTTCTCGTGCGAAATAAAGGCGACGGTCTCAAATTTGAAGGCCTCTCACACTTTATTTATCCTTTCTTTCCCTCCCTCATTCTCTAGCAGTCGGAGAAACTCTCTTTTGACACACACGATCGCCGGACTCATCTAACCGTGCCACTGGAATCTCCACCCCTATTATAGTTATAGATAGATAGATAGATAGTATAGAAGTATAGATTTCTTTTGAACCTTTTCACTATTGGGCAGCTTCTCATGAATCCCTCTCTCTCTCTCTCTCTCTCTCTCTCTCTCTCTCTCGTGCACTGCGTGTCGTTGTTGGAACGTGGACTATTAGAGCGTCATCATATTTCATCGCGTGCATCCTGAAAGCCGGAGAAGGTCCGTGATGAGATATCTAGGTCTCCGGGCAAGTGGGCCGAGCAGCCCCTGTCATGATGTAGGCTATAGCGAGTTTGGCTTGACGCAGGTGTTAATCTTCTTCTTTTACCAAAAGAATGTACAATTCCATATGCACCTTGTATATTAATACATTGAATTAATGGCGCATTATATCTATAAAAAACACTTATTTTTTCAGTTCTCTTTTCTCTCCTTCGACCTTTTTCACTCCTCGGGGGGTGCTACCATTGCGAATGCCTGCCTCTTGTTTCTTTTTTTTGACATGTGCCTTTCAATCCTCTTATGTGCTTGAGGGGGGAAAATACTTGGTGGTTCAAGGTCATAAAGACGATTAAGTGTACAGTGAAGTCACTCTAGATCAATGATAAACCAGTTAGTAGAAGAAGCTCATACTTTTTTGAGAAACCATCAAGTTGTTACCAATCAAGAAGACCTTTTACTCCTATTTGCTTTCCTGACTAGAACACTTAATAGATATTGCACACTTTCACTACACAAACATACACATGCACATGAATGTGCATACACAAGAAGATTTAGAAATTTTCTCATGTAGGAAAACGGAGTCTCTCATTGTTTTTCATACAATGCATAACATCATGAGCTTATGCTCGAGAGGCACCGCATACCTAGCTAGGTATGCGGCGCCTCCCTCACAGAAGCTCATGATGTTGAGGTAAGTCACAATGTGGGAAATATTGTGAGAATTTGTTCAAAACTTCTCGTGATATAGCATTTGCACATTACTCAGTCACTCTCATTAAGGGGGAGTGTTGGATTTAATGCTAGTCGCATCCGTCCTTACAGTGGACACACTCAATAGTAAACACACCAATTCTCTTTCTCTGTCTCTGTATTGCATGTATGATG
Organism: Adiantum capillus-veneris; assembly: GCF_014529385.1. Taxonomy (NCBI): domain Eukaryota; kingdom Viridiplantae; phylum Streptophyta; class Polypodiopsida; order Polypodiales; family Pteridaceae; genus Adiantum; species Adiantum capillus-veneris. Next base: position 70,534,080 of record NC_140951.1, on the reverse strand, counting down.
AAGGACAAGGGATGTACAATTAATTATGATGGAAAGTTTTGGCAAACTGATGAAAAATTGCCCAAAACAGTAATTGGTCGATGTAGCTCGGCTTGGGCTATGTTACTTACAAGGAAGGTAAGGTAGCTTTCACCTGCGCCAACAAATCTGAGAGTTGGAAAGGACGATGAAAGTTTACATGAACTTGGACATGGGCGGAGGCAAGGGAGATGACAGGGGGGAGGAGGCCACCATGTCGACTTGAAGGTCTGCATAGCTGGGAGCGGTCTCGGATGCACATCCGAAGATCCCGATTTAACGTAAAAAAGATGCAGTGTTGATCATTCATGTGTCGAAGGATGCCAATGCCAATGGTGTCTCCCTTTGCAAGATAACCCATCTGGGAATTCCCCCGCGGGCTGCCCTCATAGTACACTTCACCTACGCTACCATCATAGCCACACGACTTCGAATACTTACCTGCCATTTTATCCCGCCTAAAACTTTTGGATCTTGCCACACCCACCCCTATGCCTGCAGCTAACTGTGTTTCCTTCATTTCCACTAGCCTTCCCTCACAGTAGGAATAGCCAAGCTTCTCGCTCACCTCCATTGTCCTGCATTCCACTTCTAATTGACAGAGCTACCGGCAAAAGAGCATAAATAATTACATACACACACATGCACTGCCACATATACATGTGCATGTATACACAAGAAGTTTTAGACAAATTCTCACAATAATTCCCACATTGTGACTTACCTCAACATCATGAGTTTCTATGAGGGAGGCACCGCATACCTAGCTAGGTAGGATTGGGGGCAGGGGACCGCCAGCCTCTCGAGTAGAATCTCATGATGTTATGCATGGTATGAAAAACAGTAAAAAAGACTCCGTTTTCCTGCATGAGAATATTTCTAAATCTTCTTGTGGTAGTGTACATGCACAAACACATATAATGGTCACCTGCTACCCCGATGAGGGGAAGCAAAATGTACACAGCTGTAGGCTAAGGAATGCTTTACAATATTTCAACCATCATTTTACATTTAAAAACAACAAGATCATTACTTTGCTGAAGTGTTCGACCCACATGGTCTTTGTCACAAATGAGAGGAGCTCCGCCACCATCAGGTTACCACTTTGAAAGCTCATGTTGATGTGCACATCGTGGTTGTTGGACACCATTTCTTGCTCGTCTCGCTTCTTAGCCATCATTTCTTTAATAGCCTTCACGTCTTCAGAGCTATTCATCAACATCTGCCAATTGGAAATGTCTTTGCTTCACTCAGTATTTTGCATATCTACATGTATATAATCACAGTACATGCAGATGATATGTGTGCACGCGTGTGTGTTTGGTGCATGTGTACACTATGTACATATTTCATGGCATAAGACACATGTATATATCTCTACATACATATGCATGTGTGCAATGTGCATATATGTATATGTATATATATGTATGTGTATATGCATATATATATATTATACACACACACATGCATGTGAACAATCATAGCCTTACAGGAAACACATTGCAGACATTACCGGAACCCAACAAAGATATCACTTTTGAAAACACATACACAGATGTATGTGTGTAAATGACAGATCACCTCAATTGCAATGCAGTCCATTAGGTGTTGAATCTTGCCCACGGCACCTTCACGAAGGTCTTGAATGTCTTTCTTCTTGCAATTCTTGCTGCTTAAAAGCTCCTTGGTAGAAGCAATAAATTTACGAAGCTCATTTTGCAATTGCTCTGCAGCAACATTATGAAGTATAAATCAGCATATAAATGGCAATGCCAAAATACAAAATAGTGGCAATGCCGAAATACCATACCTAGCTAGGTGTGGTGGGAGGGAAAACGGAGTCTTTCTCACTGTTTTTCATACAATGCATAACATCATGAGCTTCTGCTCGAGAAGCACCGCATACCTAGCTAGGTACGATTGGGAGTAGGGGACTGCCACCCCGATGGGGGTACGATTGGGGGTAGGGGACCGCGGGCCCCCCACTGGGCCAGCAGTCCTCTCATACCCCCAATCGTACCTAGCTAGGTATGCAGCGCCTCCCTCACAAAAGCTCATGATGTTGAGGTAAGTCACAATGTGGGAAGTATTGTGAGAATTTGTGCAAAACTTCTTGTGATAGCATTTGCACATTACTAAGTCACTCTCATTAAGGGGGAGTGATGGATTTAATGCTAGTAGTATCCGTCCTTACAGTGGACACACTCAATACCAACTCTCTGCCTGTGTATTGCATGTATGATAAAGGACAAGGGTTGTACAATTATGATGAAAAGTTTGGCAAACTGATGAAAATTGCCCAAAACAGTAATTGCTCGATGTAGCTCGGCTTGGCTATGTAGCTTTCACCTGCGCCAACAAATCTGAGAGTTGGAAAGTTTACATGAAGCTGGACATGGGCAGTCCTCTGCACCTAGCTAGGTATGGGGAGCCTCATCTGCAGAAGCTCATGATGTTGAGCAATGTAGGGAAAGCGGGCCTCTTTGCCAGAATGGAAAATGCCCCCCCCCCCACACACACACACACAGAGGCGCCTTACCTAGAGATTCGGAGTTGAAGCCGACAGCAGCTGCTTGTTGCTTAATTTTGTCGGCAAATTGGAGCTTGTCATGGAGCTGTGTGCGAAAAAGATGGAGCTCATCTTGCAGCTTACGGCGTTTAGAGGACCTATCTTCGGAGGCAACGCGGATGACTTCAACCAATTGCGTTAGAAGACCAACTACGCTGATGATCAAACCTGCAGGATCCATGCCCTTGAAATTCACAAACACACTTGATCATCTTAAATGTCACTTGCAAGCTGTGGGTTTCACTTGAGATCCAACAAGCACACACTCCTTTTATAATGCATGTGGAAGCTTCCACGAAGCCCCCCATCACGTTCTTGGAAGGTTCCTAACTTGACTTTGTGACTTGACTTTCTCAAAGGGCTTTCCCACAAGTGGGTTTCGAAAAGGGATTCATCGAAAGAATCTTTTCAACTTTTTGCATTCACATGATGGATTTAGACCATGCAACAGGAGGATGTGTACCTTTACATACACTTTTGCATTTTAGCAAAAGTTTATGAAAAGGAACAATCTTCATGAAGAGTATAAGCGTGAGTTAATACTAGGGTTGGAGCTCGCTGCTGCTATACTCTCCCGTTGCGCCATCGCCATCGCCTCCTCCTCCCCCCCCCCCCCCCCCCCCCCCCCCTCCCTCCCTCACGTGCTGCCCGCTGTCCTCCTCGTGCTGCCCTCAGCCCCCGCTGCCCCCCGCCTGCTGTCCCTCCCGCCTGCCCTCTGCCCCCGCTGCCCCCCCCCTCGCGTTGTCCTGTTCCAGCCTTTCTGCCCGCCCTCAGCCCCCTACTGCCGCCACCCGCCCTCAGCCCCCTACTGCCGCCACCCGCCCTCAGCCTCATCCCATGCTGCCGCCTCACGCCCTCATCCCTTAGCCCAAACCCGCTTTATCCCCCCCCCGTCTCGGCCCGTTCACCCATCAGTTTGGGCCTCCCGCCTCGGTTGCTCCCTGCAGTTTCGGCACTCTCGGCATCTGTTCCAACTCCTTGGAGCAGTGTTTGCGCGCCCTTCTGCAACATCCTCCCGTCGTCCTCTTCTTACGCCACAGCAGTAGACACAAATGGAGGCTCCAGCTTCGCCACAGAGGGACTCGCCTGAAGCCCCCTCGCCCGACCCCGCTGAGCCCACCATTCGACTTGCTCTTTCGCCGACAGAGCAAGCGAGCCTTGCCGCAGAGGTAGAGCGCTTGCAGGCGACTTCGGTCATCTGCAAGGTTCTCGGCACTCGACCTAGCAGAGGAGAGCTGCGAGACCTTCTCCAGGCCCGCCTTCTCGTAGAGGTGGGCAAGATCTTGGATGTCCAGATTCTCGGACGGGGGTACTACTAGATTGAGTTCGAGACTTCCGAGATGGCCTCCAAGGTCATTGCTATGAGTCCACTGGCCATCCGAGCATCACGCGCCCACTTTCGACAGTGGCGACATGGTTTTGACCCAACTTCGGATGTGCTAGTAGAGGAGGCAGACATCCCCATCTCAGTCTGCTTTCCGGGTTTACGGAGGGAGTACCTTCCACTTCTCTCCAGGATTGGCTCCGCCATCGGGACAGTCCTGGAGACACCTCGTACGGCAACATCAGTAGCTGCCAAGGCGGCTGGCATCCCTTCAGTTCGAGTTTTGGTCAGAGATACCCACATGCTCCCGAAGGTCATCCTTCTGCCTCGGGTGAGTGGGGGTTGGTTTCGACAGAGTGTGGAGTACTCGGGTCTCCCGAACCAATGCTTCATTTGCAGACAGATGGGCCACCTAGCGAAGGCCTGTCCACGGAGGAGACCACGACCCGCACCCCAGCCTCGGCCCCAACCTGTCAAGGCTGGGCCGCAGCCACAGCCAGCGACACAGAGCACAGATTGAGCGCCACCCTCCGAGCCTGGGGCTCCAGCGGAGGAGGGGTGGCAGCAGGCCCGTGGCCGTCGACGCCAGGGGCCACAGCGACAGCCTCGCACTCAGAGTGGCCCCCAGGTGCCTACTCAGCAGCAGTGGGTTCCCACGGGGAACCGCTTTGGGCCTCTTGAGCAGGAGGAGCCTCCTTCGCCAGCCTCCACCTCCGCTTCACCCTCGCCAGCCGCTCCGCCTTCCGATCTCCCCTCCTCCTCCTCATGCCCTCCCCCACCCTCTTCTACCGCTCACCCCCCACCTCGCCCCCCCCATGTCTCTGCCGCCCCACCCCACTTCTCCTCTCCCCCGCCCCCCCCCAGCCCCTTCTCCCCCTCCTCCTGCTTCAATACCTCAGTCGGCTCAAGAGACTGGACCCTCGCCGGCGGCTAGGAGATCTCTTGGCAGCGCCTTTGCCACGAGTCGCCTAGCGAGAGAGGGTCAGCCCTTCATACGGCCCCCTCTACAGATTCAAACATCTTCTCTTGCAGCTATCCCGCTTGGTTTGACGAGCATTGACCTCCGACGCCGCTGGGATTTCTTCGATTACGGGTTTACTCATTTTCTTGGCGACTCCGCAGCAGACCACGAGGCAGCTTGCTTCAGAGTCCACGCTTTGTTCCTCGCCGCTAGGGGGACAGAGGCCTTGGACTCAGCAGTTGGTTTCTCCTTCCCCCTCTGTGGCAGGACTGAGACAGAGTGGTCCCTCGACTCAGTGGTGGGATGGTTGCATACACAGGTTCTCAGGTTCTGTCACCACATGGGAGAACTTGGCGTTACAGATTTGCTGCAGACGTTGTGGCCACTGGCCAAGTTTGCGGTGACACCCCCAGACTCAGCAGGATGTAGACACATTGTGGTGTACTTTTTTGCTGATACGTAGTGTTTGCCTTGCTATGTATTCATTCATGAGGACTCCTGGACAGAGGAGGTTGCTTTACGCACGGCTTGCTCTGCTTGGCCTTGGACCAGGCACTCACTGCAGGCTCGCCTATCTAGAGGACGCTCGGATGCGGATTACTCCCCATCCAAGCCTGCTTCGAAGATAGCTCGTCTTGCTGCTGCGGCAGCATCTGTTCTCTCTCGCTCCCCATGAGGATCGTCTCGTGGAACGTGCAGGGACTAGGTGGGCCCCAGTTTCAGCGACAGCGGGGCCGATTGCGTCAGGAGCTTCAGCGTTGCCTTGTGGGAGGAGAGATTGATCTCCTTATGCTTCAGGAGCACCATTTGTCTGAGAGCCGCATTCGGCGATGTGGTCAAATTTTGCGTGGACGCTATGATACCTTTTGGTCAGCTGCTTTTGGACCTGGAGGCATCCAGGGTGGGGTATGTATGACTATTGCGGACTCACTACAGCAGGCCATTGTGGGCAGAGGGATTATTGTACCAGGCAGGGCTCAGTGGATTACTATGCAGGTTCAGGGTAGCCTTGTGGGTTTCCTGAACATCTATGCGCCCAATGTGGCGAGTGCTCGTGCAGAGTTTTGGTCACAGATTGTTGAGTCTTTGCCACAGGTTGACCAGTGGTGTGTAGGAGGGGACTTCAACATGTTGGAGGACCCTTCTGACAGGATCGGAGGCAGCCATGCTACTGTGCATGGAGTCGAGTTAGCAGCTTGGGAGAGGTTTGTATGACGCTGAGGGTCTCGGATACATGGCAGCATTCTGGCTTTGTGAGGCCTCCAGAGAGTCTTGCCTTCTCTAGATCGGACCGCAGAGTGGGAGGAGTGAATCTATCGCGCATAGATCGCTTCTACACTAGTGACCACTTCAGTGACTTGGGGGGATCAGTGGGCATCCTGGCAGGGACATCCTTCTCGGACCATGCACCATTGATTCTCACAGTGGCAGATAGGCAGAGGAGTGGGAGCACGATGCTTCGCATCCCAGAGCGGGTCTTGTTGGACTCAGCACTCAGAGAGAGGGTCGAGGCTCTATGGACAGAGGGCATGGACAGCCAGGCTCCACCTGCAGACAGAGTGGCCTCAGGCCTAGCTCAGCTTAGCCACTTCTTTCTCCAGGAGTCTCTGGCTCGACGGGCTGCAGCGAGAGAGGAGGAGCAGCGTCTCAGAGGAGGCATTGCTTCATTACAGAGGATGCAGGAGCAGCATCCAGACAGTCCATGGTTGGAGGAGCAGTTACAGCAGGCTCGACAGGAGCTTGCTTGCACAGAGGAGAGGCGCCATGAGTTTGCCTTTCATCGACAGGCATCTCAGTGGACTCAGGTGGGTGACAGGTGGTTTTTTTGAGACAGTGGGACCTCGGCACTCACATGCCAAGGTCAATCACTTGAGGAGACCCGATGGGTCAGTTGTTTGTGAGCCTGAGGATATGCGTGCAGTCGCTACTGACTTTTACCGTGAGCTTCTGTCGGCTGAGCCCGAGTCAGAGAGACAGGATGCATGCAGGGAGCAGGTTTGGGCACAGATGCCCTGTCTTGTGACTAAGGAGATGCGGCAGAGGCTTGAGTTACCTCTTCAGCTTGAGGAGCTGCACACGGCTCTTAGGGCCCTCCCTCGTGGTAGCTGTCCAGGTGAGGATGGGCTGACTCCCAGCTTCTTCTTGGAGTACTGGGACATGCTTCGCCAGATCTTTGTAGTGCCTTTCAGTACATTCTGCACACAGGAGTGATGCCGGATAGCATGAGTGAGGGCCTGATTTACCTCATTCCAAAGGAGGGTGGCTCCTTGGATGAGATTCGACAGTGGCGCCCCATCACCATTCTCAACTCAGCCTACAAAATTCTTGCCAAGGCTCTGAGTTTGAGGATTCAGCCACTTTTGGAGAGCCTTATACATGGGACTCAGACAGGTTTTGTCAAGGAACGCAGTATCCTTGACAACATCTTCACTTTTTGGGAGGCTTCTGCCCTTGCACGGCTCCGTGGGGAGGACCTTATGATTCTTCTTCTCGATTTTGAGAAGGCATACGACAGAGTCGACTGGGACTTTCTAGAGGGCACGCTACGCAGGATGGGCTTCTCAGAGGCTTGGATCAGAGGGGTGTCAGCTTTGTACAGACAGGCTCACAGTCAGGTGCTTTTGGCAGGAGGTAGAGGTGAGCGCTTCATGCTCACACGATCGGTCAGACAGGGTTGTCCTCTTGCCCCCTTTCTCTTTCTGTTCTATGCGGAGGCAATGAGCAGATTTTTGGTGTCACAGCAGGTTGGTTTGAGGGGCTTAGCACTCCCTCTACGGGGAGATGAGCTTCTGGACGCTGAGTTTGCCGACGACTCAGCCTTGTACTTAGAGGGACAAGAGGCCAATTTACACAGATGTGGGCAGGCTTTGGAGACCTTCTGCTGTGCATCGGGCGCACTGATCAACTGGAGAAAGACAGTGGCTTTCTCGGTTGGTAGTGCTCCTGTGCCAGATTGGATGCCAGGAGAGGGTTTTAGGTGGATTCCTCCAGGGACTGCAGTTCGGTACTTGGGTTGTCAGGTTGGTTTGGATTTGTCCCCCGAGCAGCAGATTGCTCCTCTTCTCATGTCCATCAGGAGAAAGCTGTTACACTGGAGCTCAGCCTGACTTTCGCTGGCTGGTAGAGTAGTAGTTGCCAACCAGGTGTTGTTGGCGACTATGTGGTACATCACTTCTTGCTGGATCTTCTCGAGTTCTTGCATCAGCCAGGTACAGAGGCTGATCAGGAACTTCCTTTGGTCAGGTCGCGACACTTAGATTGCCCGAGCCAAGGTGGCTTGGTCGGTCATCACACTTCCTTGTTCTCAGGGAGGGCTTGGGATCATTGATCCAGCACAGCAGAGCAGAGCCCTTCTTGGGAAGTTCGTCGTCAGAGGACTTCTTCCAGGCGAGGAGCCCTGGAAGGAGTTCTTGTTGCAGAGGCTTCGTGCTAGGGTGCCTCAGTCAGGAGGCCCTTGGCAACCTTCGACCAGATGGATCTTTACAGAGTTGCGTCGAGTTGGTTTGAGCAGGAGACTGGAGGACCGATTCGTTGTGAGTCTGCTTCGTTCTTGGGAGCTATTACGGCGTGGCCTAGAGCAGAGACAGCCGACGTGCACGGAGGAGCGCCTACGGCAGCCCCTCGTCTGGAACCCCATGGTTAGCACTCAGCGAGGCCACTTGGTTGGGAGTAGGCCTCATGTTTCTTGGGGTCCCATGGCAGCAGGTCCAGCGCGCTCTCTAGGTGACTGGCTAGAGTTCACAGGTGTGTCAGAGGAGGTGCAGGTTGTCCAGCTACAGGGCATGAGAGGGGTTCAGAGCATGTGTCAGGACATCTCAATGTCAGTTCCAGCTGACTGGCTCACGCCTCTCGAGCCAGTAGCACCCCGGTGGATGGGAGCCTTCACACGACTGGAGGTTCTCATTTCAGTCAGGGCTTGCTCAGAGATTGTCCCAGCCCTGTTCTTCGAGCTTCAGGGTGGGGGACGACTACAGAGAGTTGCAGTAGAGGCCCCGCAAGTAGCAGAGTGTTGTTTCCAGAGGATCCGAGTTGTGGGCATCTGTGGGAGGACTTGCGTCATAGACCCTGACCCAACAGCTCTTGAGACAGGACACTGGAGGCTATGGGCTTGGGAGTGCTGTCCACTGGCACGAGTACAGTGGGATCTTGGTGAGTGGCTATGGAGGGACCCATTCTCTTCTGCAGACCGCCCAGGAGTCTCTTTCTTTCAGTACACTGTTCGGCTTGGATGTCATATACTTGTAGCACAAAGTGAGGCCCGCCCCGCTGCAGCACGTCATTGGCAGGAGGAGGGTCTCACAGTTGAGTTCTTGGCAGCTTTTTGGCAGAGGTTGCGGGACTCCAGACAGCCGAGGCGCGTCACCTTGTTCCAGTGGTTGGTTGCACACAGAGCCACAACAGTAGGGAGCTGGCTTGTACATAGTGGTCTCTCGGCCGCATGTACAGCCTGTGACCAGTTGGTGGAGAGTCAGCGTCACTGTCTTTGGGACTGTCCCTCGGCCCAGCAGGTGTGGCTACGAGTTCTTCGGCTGATGCCTGCCCTCTCCACGGCTCGACAGTACACTTGGGGGGCAGCGGCTTGGTCCACCCTCACGGGCCCGGCACTTCAGTTTGAGCTATCTTCAACCAGCAGGATGATAGTGATACAGGGGGGTCGACCTACACTCCAGCCTGCTACAGACCTTACTCCACAGGAGTGGAGCAGTGAGAGAGCGGAGTGTTGGGAGCTCATCAGCGGCCTAGCTCTCTGGTTCATCTGGCGGGCCCGTTGTTTCCGCATCTTTGAGACTCGCCTTGTACCACCAGCAGAGACTGTTCGTGACTTTTGGCTAGAGCTGATCCATATTCTCAGAGGACAGCTTGAGGGACTACAGGGCATCTCCGCATGCGGGAGCACCGCGAGGCTTTCCTTCGACTCTGGCGCCCTGGGCCGTTCTACTCCATGGTCCAGGGGGTGCTCAGATGGCACTACTGTCCACCTGTGTGGCTTTTCCCTCCTCCCATCTCTTGATTTAGCCCCATTGTACATATTGTGTTTTTTCATTGGGAGAGTCTCCCCACCATGCTTGTTGTAGCCCTCTCTTGCAGAGGTGGATGTAGCCCTATGGGCAGTTTTCATTAACTAATAGAAGGATCTTTTTCTCAAAAAAAAAAAAAGTATCAGCGTGAGTTGTAGGTGACATCTTGCACTTATGTTTTAATAAGTGATAAAATCACAAGGCCCGCCAAGCATGATAAAAATTTCTTTTTGAAATGCAATTTTTCAAGCCCCCTTTCATATGCTTTGTGTAATGCAATCAACTTATATAATTTGCCATATATAACATTAACTTAAAGATATAAATACAAAAAATGACACACAATTTTGAGATTGTTTTGATAGACAAAATAGCTGTTGACAAAAAAAAATAGGCGTCAATTTTAGGCCTTGATCTGAGGTTAGATCCCACTTTAAAATCACTACATCTCTAAGCTTTTTAAAAAAATCCATAAGCACATAAAATAGAATTAAAAAAGCACCCTTAAGCTCTACACCCTAAGCTTTAGATCCATATGCTCTACATCCCACTTTAAAAATTCTACATTTTTAAGCTCTAGAGTCCTTTTTATAAATTTAAAACTGTAGATCCGTAAGTTGTAAATCCCACTTTAAAAGCTTTAAAGTTATAAATCCTAAAACTCTAGCGTCTCGGGGTGACCCTCCCCCTACTTGTGGATCCATGTAACACTTTCACTTTCTTTAATTCAAAGTTTTACCTTCTAATAATAAAAAAAACTCTAGGTCCTCATTGGATCATTGGAGACCTTACTTTAAAAGTTCTACATCTTTAAGTTCTAAACTTAGCTTTAAAATCTCTAAAAAAAATAAAAAAAATCTTTAAAGGTTAAAACCTTAAATGATAAATTCCTTCCATAAAATTTTAACTAACAAAACTGATAACTTTAGTCTATTACCTCAAGTTTAAAGGGGTGAACCAAATTCTCAAAATGAAAAGGTGGATAAAAGAACTTCTCAAATTTCAAAATGAAAATGTGATTTTTGGGATTTGTGGAGCTTCTAAGGCTTTATCATTTAACATGTCATGCTTCCAAAGGCATGGGGCACCTCAAAATCTTTTCCTTAATATATGAGAGTTCATTTCATATTTCAAAAGTCAAGACATGTCCATCATTAGATTTACATAATTCATTTCAATGAGTGCCCACTATCTTATTTCAACCAATCAACATTTTTGACTTATCAAAAATGCTAAAAAATACAACTTAACCTTTTGCTTATTTTAGTCAGCAAAAAGAGAAGGGAACACTATAGCCTTACCCTTTGGGCAGGCCAAAAAGTGAAGTGACTTACACTAACAAGTTTTAAAAGGTAAACTAACCCGCGTGTGAAGATGCGATACATTTCTTTTGTTCCTTTAGACATAGTTTGGGAATAGTTTTGAAACCCTCCCTGGGAACGCCCTCTTAGTAACTTGACTTTGGGAAGCTTCTTTCCTTTTGGTCTTCCAAAAAAGTCAAGGACTCCACGCACAAACACACTTGATCCTCCCAGTGCTCTAAAAAACTGTTTTTCCAAAAACTTGGTAGACCTACATCAGTGTTCGGAAAACATCATTTTTTCAAACATACAAAATTCCTTTCCTTGAATTTGCCAAGAGGAAATTTTAGAAAATTAGTTGTTTTTTCAGATTTTTACACTATTTTTCTCTCTTTTGGGGCGGAAATCTTTCCTTTTCCCCTCGCCCTCAACCGGCATATTTGAAATTGAAAACGGCACGATATTAAGTTCAGACACGTTTTCCTTGAACATTGACCTACATATATGAAACAACAGAGGTAAATTGACAAAATTTGAAGGTTTTTACATCGAATTACACTAAAATTTTCAAAATTTTGTACCTTTTCTCACCTTCAAATATAGAAATTTAGAGGTAAATTTCAAAATTTGTAGGTGGGATTACACTAAACCTAGGTTTTTTTCGAGCACTGAATCCTCCAACCACATTCTCCTTTTAAAATGCATCACTCTGGAAGCTTGTTGGAAGAAGCCTCAAGTTGGGAACTCATATTGTAGTTCATGTGGGCACTTGCCACAATCTAAATGCTAGGTACTTTCGAGTAGGGTTCAAAAAACAATTTTAGGGGAAAGGAAGTAAATCCTTTTCACTACTTCCTTCATAAACTTAAAAAAATAACATAAATAAGGAGGGGATGGGTAGCATGGTGAGTCCACCCAGCAAAGAAAAATGGATATTCCTAGAATATAGAATAGGTGCCAGGTGGCAATTGATGATTTGCTAAAAGGTGCTTTACAAATGGGGCTCCATTGCCTCATAACTCTCAACAACAAAATCAAAGAAGAAAAATAAAATATTCAATCTTGGTGTGCCTTATCTCAAGGATTCGAAATATCTAGATTTGAATTTCACTTCAAAATACAAAATCCCCCCAAAATTACTTGGTTTTGGAGTGATGTCACACAGCTTATAAAATTTGAAAGAGTTTTATTTCCTTCTCACAAAAAGTTGAGAAGGATTTTCCTAAAGTTGAAGTTCTACGCAAAAGTGAACCCATATTTTCCCCACTCTCACCCTGCTTTTGATAGAAGACAATTTTTGGGGAAAAAATATTGAAATTTAGAAGGTATTTTCTAGATATTTGTTCAAATAATAACTAAAAAATTTAAAATTTGAAAGGGTTTTCTTTATTCTCACAAAAATTTAATAAGGCTTTTCTTACAAAGCCCATAGTCGGCTATGCGAGGCCCAGTTGGTTATCCACTGGGACATGGACAACAAGCATGGGTTTCAGGGTAGAGGACACCCCCAAGACAAAGATTCGTGGGCAATCGGACATGTATGGCCCCTATATATGTCCATCAATGAGGAATAATGTACATATTGTATGTATGCTTTAGAATGCAAGCTCTTGCATATAAGAAAGGTTTTATTCAAACTTGGTGTAAATAGATGCTTAGCAATAAGGGTTTGTTTGGGGACCACGAGTCATGCCAGGAAGGCCAAATACGAAGTACTTGGTGCATACCCTGGTGGTACTCTTCTCTGCTACAATGCAACCTTTTTTGGGTTCATAGAATAGTATATTATATAATAAATCTTGCTTTCCCATGATGTTGACTCTTGGATTGGTAGAGGATATAGAATATGAATAAGAAGGTCACATCCGAGCAAGCACTAAACCGCTTTGAAGGGATACAGCATGAGGGCATCTTTCCAAATACAGTGACCTTCATATGTATCTTAAAGTATGTGCCACTATTACAACAACTGACAATGGGGAACAAATTCATGATAAGATTGCCAGACACGGGTTATTGGCTACTAATAGTGTGCTTGGCAATGCTTTGGTGGATATGTATGTCAAGTATGGGGCTCTTGCAAAAGAACGGCAGGTGCTTGAGGAGAAACCTTCCCGTGATATCATCTCTTGGAGTGTTACACTTACATGGTTGACCCTTTTTGAGACACACAGAGCATCCGGAAAAAGGCAATAAGACTTTGTCCTGCACATGCCATCTTCTAATTATTCCACAATTGGGCATATTCTCTTAGGTGCTTGCGGAAATGGGCAGATGTCAAAGTGGGAGGGCTATAAAATGGCTAGTAAATCTGGACAAAAGTGACGAATCCACTTATGTTCTCATGGAAAATATTTATGCTATGGCTAGCATGCGAGCGGAAACTTGTGGGAACAAGCCCCTAGCAGACAAGCTAATTAAAAATAAAATGAATATATAAGAAAAGGGTATAACCAACAACAAAAAAATGATTGGAATAGAAGGAAGGAAATTCAAGTGAAGAGAAAGGGAGAGAAGAATCACTGAAGAGAAGGGGGGACGGAATCAAAAGGGAGAAAAAGGGACATTTTTCAAAATTCTATGAAGGTGGGTCCCAAGCTACGTAGCATGTGTGTCCAACCCATCCTGATGCATATGCATGCCTATAAGCACATCAACCTTTATGCAGTTGTGCAAGATAACATGCAAGGCTTTCAATTGAAGATTGCAGAAGAGGCATCCTTTGATAAAGAAAGGTTAGTTCTTCTCTCAAAAGCCCCAAACACTAAAAACACTAAACGACTAGTGCTCACTATGTAGATTTCCCTCTTCTTGTCCAGGATGTCGTAATTAAATTGAGCCCAATGGCATATGTAAGCATGTATGTACATGTATCATCCATGATAGGTGCAGAGAAAGAGGGCATTCTTTCCTAGTTGGTTTCGAGAAGGAAAAACCCCATAGACCCCTTTTTTGTTACTTAGATTAGGATCAATTCCTATCAGAGATTTCAAATTAATCAATGCGATTACAGGGTTTTTTCATGTTAATAACATCCATGTTAACATAAACATGTTAAGTAGAAAATTCACAAGGCTTCCAAATGACCTGCTTTGTGACCTGATTAATCCCACTGGGCTTTTGATGATACTCGGCGAGCCCGTTGTCCAAAACCCGGTGGGATTGTCGAGTATCATCAAAAGCCCAACGGGCCCACCATGCCTTTATAAGAGCCCCCGGCTCTCTATTTCTCACATTTCATTTTGAGAGAGAGTCCAACCTTGAGAGAAAGCCCAACCAAGGAAGTAGTAGCAGGGAAACTCTAAAACAAATAACTTTTGTGCACCATTTTTTATTTATATTAGTTTTCGTAAATTTAGATACGTAATTTTTTTGCAAAGATCACCTTGGCACAGTGGTCGTAGTATTTGACTCGGGTGTTGTTGTGGTTCTTTTGTTTTTACATTGGTTAACACCTCGGCACAGTGGTCATACTATTTGGCTCGGGTGCTATTGTGCTGCCATTTGTTTTATAGTGTCTTCCTACTACTCTATCCTCGACACAACTGTCATACTAATTAGCTCAAATGTTGTTGAGAGAGGGTAGGGGATGTTTGCAAAAAAATGCACAAAATAGGGGTGCGATCAAAGATGACGAAATTTCCTACAAAAATCTTGGGGGCCCGAATGGAGGCCAAAATAGTTAAAAAGGCCAATTTTGAGACCGTGACCCAAAGCATTGTCGGCTGCCTCCCAGCGGCTTTCATACTAGTTAAATAGCACACAAGCCTCGACACAAGCAAGGATGGAGGCACAAGGGAGAAGGAGAAGTGTGATCAAGAAAGAGGGAGAGACACACAGACAATGGTGGACGCCTTATCACAATAGTGCTAGGGTTTATTGAATTCTTAATACTTACACTTAACCTAGAAAGAATAGTGTCTGGCCACCCACCTCATATGGGCGGGCACATTGGGCTTCACACCCCAACACAAGGCCCCCCACTCAGTGGTGGAGGATATTAGAAGCTCCACCATCACAGTCACCAGAGCGTAGCCTAGCACTTTAGGGAGCGGCATGTGAGGTGCACGATGCTAAAGAAGAGTTGCAGACCCAATTGTAAGCCTCTCAACAGAATCTTGGAGAGGCCTCCTCTTTAAATTGGGACATGGCAAGGGAGCTGAAAGTAGTACAATGCCAGCTTTAGAAGATGGAAGAGCAACTGCCATGCAAGTTTTTTCAATGCATCGAGCATCCAAACCTCCTGCTCTTGGTGTTGTTGCTGGTGGACCATGCCCTGTTTGCCGTGCATTCTTCCATGAGTGGAGCGGCCACTAGGTGCATCCTTGCACGCACATGTACCACATATCATGCTTGATGTAAATAGTCTTATAAAGTACGCTTTATGCAACTATGAGATATCACAGCATCTATACACTATGTTTAAGTTGAGCTCTTAGTATCAAAGACTAATGGCAGCTCGTAATAGAGAGGCTGTAGAAACTATGGGACATCTTAATTTGTGATCTTTGTAAACATTTGCCTATATTTTTGTAAACATCTAGAAGCGTTGTAAGTATTTTCTACATTTTTCTAAACATCTAGAAGCATTGTGATCATTGTAATTTGTAAATATTGTCTATATTTTTGGGGTGTTGTATATATTTTTGCATGTCATTCAGAGTATTGGCCATTAAGTTTTGAAAATTTTCAAGTATTGGACCTCTCTCTCTCTCTCTCTCTCTCTCTCTCTCTCTCTCTCTCTCTCTAATACAAATTACAAAAATCACCAATTATTGAAATTATAACCTCATACAACTGACAAAAAACCACATACATTGAAGTTCCATTGTCCGTACAATTGAAAAAACCAAAAGTCTTTCATTCTAATTGGCACATACTCAACCATGCTTACATCCAAATGAATATAATGTACAAAAATCAAATATTAGAGTACACAAGTCTACACTTGCCAGAGTGTTGTAAAGATTTATCTAACGACAATTTTTTTTCGATCTCTTTGCTAGAGCACACTTGCATGGAGTATGCTAGGTCTCCTAGCTCTATTCCTTCCTCTTCCTCCTCATTTGTCACATTGTATGTCCACTTAGGCATTTTCTCATTATAATAATCACTCTCAAGCTTCCTTACAAGTCTATTGTTACAATATAAGTACACAAGCTTGTCAGCCCTTGAGCTTAGAAGTCTATTTCTGCTAGTAGAATGCACATACTTGTATGTGCTCTCTGAGCTTGAGTTTGAGGCATATTGACCTAGCACTTGAAGAGCCAAGCGACATAGCATAGGAGCAGACCCATTATTTAAAAGCCACCATTTGCATGCATGTTGCTCGATCGCAAGTTTCTGCATAAAGCTACTGCTAAACCACCCTTCCATAAGTTTACACTTTGTGAGCTCAGTGCGGCTTGCTCATACGAATCAGAAAACCACCTAGTGATCACATAGCACCTCCTTGTCAAGCACATCCACATCCATGGCCCAGTATTCAGGATCTAATAGAAAAGCAACACTATGTAATGGACTATGTGCTACTATCCATTGAGTGTGCACAAACCTATGGAAGGTTTCTCACTTTACTCTGTTGACAGGAATTTTCCATGGTTTCACATATGATTCTTGAGGCTCCTCTAGCTTCTTAAGACTCTTTTGGATGGTGCACCATGCAATATAAACTTTTCCAATGTTTGGTACCCTAGAATCAAGCTATCACAATGCAATAATGAGAGGCATCATAACATGATATGCATCTCCCACCTTATCCCAAAATGCCCTGCTTGCAATGTCAATCTCACAATCTCACAATCTTTGCCTTGATAGCTTCAGTTTGGCCAGCTTTCCACTCAGAAAAAGGAGCGCACACAAATGTCTCCTGAACAACATTCTTGTTCTGTAGAAGTGACTCTACCAGGTAAAAGTTTGTTGTAGCAAACCTGGTTTTGCAAGGAAGATAAAGCATAGTTGACATCCTTTGACAATACATATCTAGAAGCCTTTGTCATTTCAGAAGAAACTTCACAAATCTTCTTGCATTGTCTATAATGGTCTTGAACCATTCTATGTCACTGCTTTTATACCAATCTTGCAACACTAAGTTTAGACTATGTGTGTCACAACCTGATGTGAGAGTCTTAGATACTGATGCCCTAAGGTTCTCCTTGCTGCTCTGTAGTTTGCTGCATTATCCATCACCACCTTAACGACGTTCTTTTCACCAACCTCATGAATAACATCACTAATGATTGAGGCTTGGGAGCCTAATTTAATTTCTCCAGCATTATCCATAGCCTTAATGAAGTACTCTCCACCACGAGGACATACAAACATGATGTTTATCAAGGGCCATCGTTGCACATTAGACCATCCATCATTGACAATCATGCATCCATATCAATCGATTGCATTGATTATCAGTCTTTCAACATCCTCATCTGTATTTGTATCACTTATCTAACAATTTGTTTTGCATGTGATGATACATTGGAGGTGACAACCCAGGACCCAAAGAACCCATGTGATGACTACATTGGAGGTTCCATGTAGTCTTCCACTCATCGTGGTTGACCGTTGCCAAAGAACCCCATGTAAAATAGACAGCCTTAGCTAGAGCAAGTTGTGCCTTGTCCAAAGTAGTAGCGCAATAGCTATCCACTAGATTAACATGTCTAGTTTGCATAGAACCAGCTTGGAATTCTGGAGATGCATTCATCACAGAAGGAGGTTCAAGTTGTGAGCTTCCAAGTGTTGACTTAATCGAATCTGATTGTGTAAAAAGTAGAGTTTGAAAAGATGAATACATCTTCAACTTTTTGTTGCCCCCTGTCTTGTCTAATGCATCTCTAAGACGTGTGGCAACCTCATCTGCTCCTAGTCCTTTGCATTTTCCCCCACATGCTCTAGACTTGTCTCCTAAAAAGTAATCTCTTATGTGCGGTGCCGCCCCCCCACCCCTGACGACTTTAATTCAATACATATATTGCATTTCCAATCAATGTACCTACTAATGTTAGTTGCAAATTGCTATTCAAGGTGAGGAATTTTACCACCCTTCTTTGTAGTGTCTCTCTTGTTAGCTTAACTTGGACATGAATCATCATTGTGGCCTTGACCAAAAGTGTTTTGTACCGGAGCAGACATCCTTTAAATACCTACCAAACATAGGAAAATATATTAATTTCACTATAAGAGAATCGGGGGATACCGGCGCCATTGAAAATGCAAAATAGTGCGAGCACTGATAATTACACTGGTATTTTTGCCTTTATTTACGTCAAAAAATGCACCGGTATTTGCAACAAAAATCACGCTGGAAATTGCACCGGAATATGCCATGGAATTTCTATCCAGCCTCCCTGACGGGCTCATGAGGTTTGCTAGCTTGTGCCGAATTTACGCTACTTTAAGGGGGTATGTTGGTTTGGAAGCCCCTATGGGCCCCTGGAGCCTGTCTTTGCAATGCCCTTGGTGTCCCGCAATGCCCCTGGAATACCATGTCCCATTGTCCCTTGAAACCCTCTTTGTGATGACGCATTGTCCCTATGAGCCCATGGATTTCCTCTTTGCAATGCAACTGGCATCCCGCAATGCCCCTTTAATACCAGCCCTTTCAAACCCTATTTGTGATGATGCATTGTCCCATTTGATTCGTATATATCCCGATTGGTCACAAGATATATTTTTATATAAAATTGTCCCTCGACTTCCCAATTTTATATTGATGGCTCTCATTTTTTATTCATCTTCGACATAATGTGAAATTCTCCTTTGGTGTTTGTATATTGTGTTGCTCTTCTCCTTGTTGCTCGTCCAATAACTTCGACAGGGGCTTGAATGGGAGCCGCCTTCATGTGGCAGGCCCTAAACTTGGACCTAAGACCAAGAGCTCCCAATTCGTGAGGGGGTAAGATGGACGTACTTTGCATATTGAATGTGATGTGAGACACATGTGTGCACACTAAAATGTGGTTTGTAATTTATAATGCAATGTGTTATGGTTGCCGCTCTTTTTTTCCAGGTAATTTGTAGTTTGTAAAGCATTGCACCTTAATTGAAGATGGCATCGATGTTAGATAAGCTTTTGTGTCTATGCAACCAATGTAAGGGATCAAAATTACGTAAAAGGAGTGTATGCACGGAGCATATGGAAGACTATGGGCAATTCGACTCAAAGCATTGTGGACTCTCAACTAGAGGCATTGGCAAGGAATGAGACAGTTCATTTCTCTTTAGTTTAAACACGCCAAAAGCATGACAAGGGACAACCATCAACATCTTTAAGTATGCCTTGATCCAACGTGGAGACGTTAAGCGTCCCCAATCCAACTATCCATGATAGTGACAATATGGAGGAAATGATTGGTACATTTTTTTATAAGTGATACAAGCAACATTTGCATTGACAATGATGGGGATAGTGAGAAGGAAAATGAGAAAGATGACACAGAGGAAAGGTTGAGCAGGTTTGCATCCACACCAATATTTACAGGATCACGTGCATCTATACGAAGGGCATGTCTTTCTATCCTTTACCTACAATCAACTTATGGGTGGAATGACAACAGTGTGTCAACACTTTTTTAACTCTTAAAGAAATCTATTCTTTCGATTGATAATATATTGCCATCGTCCCGTGATGAGGCCAAGAAGGTATTGGCGAGTATAGGGATGGACTACACATCCATTCATGCATGTCCCAAAAATTGTGTGCTTTATAGAAAGGAGTATGCATTACATACAAATTGTTCAAAGTGTCGAATGGATAGATATTGTCAAGATGTTCAATGTTCGAAGGTGCCTGCAAAGGTTCTATGGCATTTTCCTATTATCCCCCGCATACAACACATGTTTTGTTGTAAGGCATTGGTAGAGCTAATGTCTTGGCACTCACTTCATCGCTCTAGTGATGGAATAATGCATGTCCTATGTGACTCAAAGGCACGGCAACATATAGAGCAAAAAAGGCATGATTTTGCAGAGGAGGCCCGCAATATCCATTTGGGTCTTGCAATGGATGGTTTGAATTCATTTGGTGTGCGATCAACTACTTGGAGCACATGGCCTATATTACTAGTGAACTATAATATACCTCCATGATTAAAAATAAAAAAAGGGCACTTATTGTTGTCACTTCTTTTGCCTGGTAAATATGAGGTAAAAAATATGGATGTGTATTTGCAACCATTAATAGAAGAATGGCAAATCTTGTGGAAAGGGATTCAAGTATTTGACATGTCAAATCCTACACACCTACGCATAGCTACAATTCGGGGCATTCTAATGTAAATATGAGGTAAAAAATATGGATGTGTATTTGCAAGCATTAATAGAAGAATGGAAAATCTTGTGGAAAGGGATTCAAGTATTTGACATGTCAAATCCTACACGCCGACGCATAGCTACAATTCGGGGCATTCTAATGTGGACAATGCATGATTTTCCAGGTTATGGAGAGTGCGTAGGACTTGCAACAAGTGGGTAGCATGCATGTCCCATTTGTGGCCCTAATCTACAAGCTCACTATTCTAAAGCTTTAAAGAAGATGGTGTATGAGGGTCATGTCCGATACCTTCCTGAAGGCCATGTTATGTGTGATGGGTATCTTGGACGTTCACCAGAAGAAAGGTGGTCACCATCAATGCAATATAGTGCTTGGATGGTATCAAATGAGAAAAATCACCCAAATGGAATGAAACGCTTATCCATTCTACACCACCTTCCATATTGGCAAGACCTACTAATCACAAGCCTCCTTGATCCCATGCACATATTCAAGAACGTAGGTCAAACCATATGGGATGACTTCACAGTTATGAAAGACAAAGGTGGATGGCGTGAGGATCTAAAGGAGTGCAATAGAAAACGTTTGTTGTGCTGTGGGCCCATATGCTCATTCACAAAGCAAGAGGATGAGCAAGTGAAGAATGTGATTAAATCTTTTCGAGCTCCTATCGGCCACATGCATAGTTTGAAAGGAGCCTTCACTCGCGATAATAGACTAAGTGGTCTAAAAACTCACGACTAGCGCAAAAATGCTACAATTTATTTTACCAGTTGCCATCAAAGGATGCCTCACACTTGAAATTTGGCAAGTAGTATATAAGATATCAAGGCTTGTTCGTTGGATATCTCAAAAGGAGATCTCACATGAAAGTATTGAAGAGAACCGCATAAATGCCATTACAACTATATGCCTGCTAGAGAAGAACTTTCCAAGTAGTGCAATGACAATACAAGTTCACTTATTAGTACATATAGTGGATGAGGTAGCACTTGCAGGTGTTTTTCATACTCGTGGATGTTCCTTTTGGAATGCTTCATGAAGATATTGAAGGGTTTCGCTAGGCAAAGAGCAAGACGAGAAGCAAGCATGGTAGAGGGGTGGTTAGTTCAAGAGTCTATAGAACACATAGCAGAGTTATGAGGAAGAACTGATCCTTTGGGTGGTCCTCAAGCATGGTCGAATAAAGAAGATGAGTGTATAAGTGGTAAAGTACTTCAAGGCAATGGAAAGGATTGTGTGATGAAGGAAGCATTAAGAGAAAAGGTGATCAAGTTTTGCATTTTAAATCATCCAACCATGGATAAGTGGCGCCAACGATATGAGGACAAATGTCACAGTATAGAGAAGCAAAGGGCTACATTTAGAGCCACATGTGGCCAATATATTGGTGCATCTAATATATTGTATCGGCCACACTTTAAAGCGCTTCCAAAGTTCGTGACCTTAAACTGGCTAGATGATGCTTTACAGAATGCTGCACAACATGGGGAATAGGTGACAGAGGAAGAGAGAGAGTTTACTAGAGGCTGTCAATGGAAATATAAGCCTTATGGGCCACTATGGTCATTTGGCCACCATTCAAGTGTCCATTGCATTGACCAACATAGGACCACACGTGATCCATGTGTGATGGCTGAATTTGATCAAGAGACAAGCTCGTGCATGACAAAGATAGCATCTTATGGAACAATCCAAGATATATTAAGGTTAGACTATAGATCTTTTCATTTATTTATTCTTGACATGAACTGGTTTAAGCCAATGACCTCTGGATCAAATCCAACTATCTGCAAAGATGATAGTGGTTTTATTGCAGTGGACTCAACGCGTGGGTGGATAAATGAGAGCGATACTTATGTACTTGCTTCTACTACAGAACAGGTGAGTGGTATACCCACTTATGCAAGATTTTATGCACTATATTCTTTCGTTTTCTAACATTTGTGGTTAGTATCATGTAAATAGGTTATTTTTCATCGAGTTCCAGGCAATGAACGTTGGTGGTACGTGATACAAGTATTTCCACCCACAAAGAAAATATTTACGTATCCCCATTTGGAAGAGCTTATAGAAAACATGCAAAATATCGTGAGGAGAATTGATAACACAATTCCATTTGATGACCCTAACCACCAATACTTGGATGACAAAGGACCAGACAATTACAAAAGAAGTGATGAAGAAGCTTAGGGTGAAGACAATGACAATATTGAAGGTCTTGGAGAAGAAAGTATGCATTTACAACTAGATGACTCGGACCTAGAGATAGAGGGTGATCTTGAAGGCATTGATGGGACTTCATATGTATTGATGTGCATGCGCATCAAGAATTAATGGATGATGAAAATATATAGTACATTCGTTCACACGTGTTTGTAATGTCTTTTTCAGCTAATATAATTATGGCTTTTAGAAAAGTACATATAGATGGGGATACAACCTGGCACTTGCTTGCATACCCTTTGGGTAGAGGCACGTACAAAATTGCACCCCCATCGGACATCGAATGGGTGCCAAAATACCTTACCTTGACGCTCTTCCCACCTCCCTTGGGGGGGGGGGGGGGGGGGGGGGGGGGGGGGGGGGGGACGCTAGGGTAAGGCCCCGTCTCAAGCATTTTGCATCAGACGGGGATGCAACTTGGCAGGTGCTTGCATACCATTTGGGTAGAGGCACGTACAAAATTGCACCCCCATCAGACATCAAATGGGTGCCCGTACGTTCTTCTCACCCCCCTTGTCGGGGGGGGGGACGCTAGGATAAGGCCCCTTCTCCAGCATTCAACGTCAGACGAGGATGCAACTTGGCGCGTGCTTACATACCATTTGGGTAGAGGCACATACAAAATTTCACCCCCATTAGACATCGAATGGGTGTGAAAAAACCTTATCCTGACGTTCTTAATTCCTAGTCCCCTAGGGGAGGGGGGGGGGGGACGCTAGGGTAAGGCCCCGTCTCGAGCATTCGATGTCAGGCGGAATGCAACTTGGCATGTGCTTACATACCATTTGGGTAGAGGCACATACAAAATTGCACCCCCATTGGACATCAAATGGATGCGAAAATACCTTACCTTGACATTCTTCCCACCACCCCTGCGTTGGGGGGGGGGGAACGCTAGGGTAAGTCCCCATCTCGAGCATTCAACGTCAGACAGGGATGCAACTTGGCATGTGCTTGCATACCATTTGCATAGAGGCACGTACAAAATTGCACCCCCATCAAACATGGAATGGGTGTGAAAAAACCTTACCCTGACGTTCTTCCCACCCCCTGCGAGGAGGGGGGGGGGGGGGGACTCTAGGGTAAGGCCTCGTCTCGAGCATTCAGCATCAAACGGGGATGCAACTTGGCACGTGCTTGAATACCATTTAGGTAGAGGCACATACAAAATTGCACCCCCATGGAAGATCGAATGGGTGCGAAAATACCTTTCCGGTTTCCACCCCCCTGCGGGAACAATACAAGATGCTACAATTAGAATTTGAGTTGATAACGTAGGCTTTCGTCATGATTTGCTTGATTATTTTTAGGCATATTTGTCTTTTTTGCGAGGTAATGTGGGACAAATTACATGTTAAGAGCTCATAAATGAATCTCAATTGTCAAAAAGGAATTATCTTGAACAAGCCAACCAAAATAGGAAGAAGGGTAAATTGGGATTTTTCAAAATTTGAGTGGTAATTTGGAAATTTCCACAAATTAGAGGGGTATATTGGTAATTTTTCCCACAAACATCTAGGAAAGATCCATTGAGGGAATTTTTCAAAATAATCGGCTTCTTTTACAATTTAACTCTATTTTTTGAAATTTCAAAGAAAATTTTATCCTTCTTTCCCTCCCTTTTCAATTGGTTGTTCTGATTTTTCAATTGGCTCAATGCTAAGCTGAGGCACACTTTTCTCAAACATTGGCTTCAGTGGTTGTCCATTTGTGCGCAACCGGCAACCAGCCATGTTATGTTCTTGTGACAATTGCGAGTAGCGGTGTGATTTAAAATTTTTGGAAGCCTGAAAAAATACATCATGAGTGTCACTTTGCTTGTTGTGGTCTGTAGCTCCCAGCCTGCTCCACCCTTGCACCTAGGAGCAGGTTCGCAACTGGTTGCCAACCAATTGCGTCCTTTTAAGAAAAAAAAATCTCATGAAAAGTAAAAAAGTTAGCAATTGGTTGCCACCCAGAATTCACGTGAACTAGCCTAGAGAACTCCGAAAACTCAAAGAGGGGAGCACTGGTTCAAAGAGTTTCTTTTTTGGGAGAGAGAGAGAGAGAGAGAGAGAGAGAGAGAGAGAGAGAGAGAGAGAGAGAGAGAGAGAGAGAGAGAGAGAGAGAGAGAGAGAGAGAGAGAGAGAGAGAGAGAGAGAGAGAAGATCTTGTGAAATAGTTTGGTTGTGTTCACGCATTGGCTTGGTTGTCATGAGGCCTAAGACTTAAGTGGGAGAACGTGCAAGGTGAAGAGAAAGAGAAGAAAGATAAGGCAAAGATCGAAGCAGATCTAGTTAGCTATGGTCTCTCAAATTTCTTTGAGATTCTCCATGCTCGACATTTTGTTGTAAAAACGTTTTGTATCTGCTAAAAATAGATTTCTTATTGTCCCGATGTTAGTGATATTGTTTCTCTTTTATTTAAAAAAGTGAGAGAGAGAGAGAGAGAGAGAGAGAGAGAGAGAGAGAGAGAGAGAGAGAGAAGCATCTTCTATCACTTATTAGCGTTCTTCCTGGCGGACGAACATGGCAACTTGGTTTGGTAAGTCCCTATCATCTACAAAACAATGTGTTGTCAATACAATGCAACCCTTTCCCTCATCCAGCTAGCAAGATTTCCTTAACAACTAGTCTTGAGCAGACACAAGCTCAAAAGAGACCGAAGTTTTTTGCAAACAAACTATGGCCTTCTTGACATCTACTAGATTTTCCCAAAATGGAAAGGAGCCGTATCGTCCATCTTTGTGAACTAAGCTGTTCAATTGATGTATATTTGAGTTTCCAAAAATATATTTTTGCTAGCAATGGTGACATGTATCGACGACTAGATTTGTATAACAGTGACCTAACTTCAAAACATGGTCCATTCCACATGAAGTATTTTCAAGTTTCCAAAAAATATATTTTTTCTAACAATGGTGCTGACATTATTGTTTGGGTTTAGAGAAAGCTCTCATTCTCTCTCTCTCTCTCTCTCTCTCTCTCTCTCTCTCTCTCTCTCTCTCTTTGATATCTCTCTCTAGAAAAGAAGCATGGTAGTCTTCATATAGCTACCATTGAGAGTGTATTGCTTAGACGCCTTATGGCTGATTTAGATGTTGGACAAGACATTGTCAACATCATCTACATTGATAATCAGAGCACATTAGTGATTGCAAGAAACCCAATTTTTCATGCTCTTACAAATTAGCACATTAAGGTGCATTATCACTATGTTAGAGAGAGACTCTCAACAAAAGGGATAATCTTGGTTATGTGCCACCACGAGGGAAAAAGTGTTCACACACATAACTACCACATATATGGTAGAAAATCCTCTTTGGGCCCCGCAGCTTAGTGCACAAACAAAAAGATGACTTACCATATGTGGTAGTTATGTGTGTGAACACTTTCTATTTGTGCACTAAGCTCCATACACCCTCTGTTGTGTGCTTGAGCTTCTTCATCTTCTCCAAGCCGCGTGTGCATCCGTGCAACCCTAATTCCAACCACAATCATTGCATCAACCTTGAGTACAATGGAGATTTCTTCTCACGATTCTTGAAGGGAACAAAGGCTCTATTTGCTGATTTTAAAAGACTCCAATATGTAAGACCCACCACACAAAGAGCCTTTGACAAATGCAAGAATAGCAAGATCCACTAGAAAATGAAGAAGTGGCCCATCCACATCCCAGATTGTGCCACTAGAGATGCTGTTTCATGACTTTTCTCAGCATGTAGATTTTCCTTCTCTCCTTCTTACAAACCCTACCAAAACTTGTAATGCTTTTTTGTGACATTCCCTAGATGCCACCTTCACCAGAAACACTTTTTTAGGAAGCAATTGGAGCAATCAGAGCGAGATTTTGGGAGAGAAAAGCAAAGAGAGATTCTCTCTTTCACTCTCTCTCTCTCTCTCTCTCTCTCTCTCTCTCTCTCTCTCTCTCTCTCTCTCTCTCTCTCTCTCTCTCTCTCCGCCAAAAAGTGGGCTCTCCATTGCGACTCTCATCACTACAATTTTGGAGCATCGAGAGTCACTCATCAGCCATACACATACTACATCACATGTAACTTTGGTCCCATAGGTCATATTTGACCTCCGAGGACGATAATAAAATCTATCTATCTATCTATCTATCTCTCTCGCTCTCTCTCTCTCCGCCCCCCCAAGCGCCCACTTGTGGTTGGAGAGAGAGAGAGAGAGAGAGAGAGAGAGAGAGAGAGAGAAGAGAGAGAGGGATGGAGAGAGAGGGGTTGGGGAGGAGATATATATCTATAGATAGAGAGAGAAGGGGGAGAGAGAGGAAGAGAGAGTCTATATATATATATTAATATATATATATATTAATATATATAGAGAGAGAGAGAGAGGGAGATAGAGAGGTGTCGAGAGAAAGAGGGAAAGAGGGGGAGAGAGAGAGAGAGAGATATGAAGAGGGAGATCTTAGCTCCCACTTGAGCTTGGGATTGGGGAAGGGCTCTCTCTCTCTCTCTCTCTCTCTCTCTCTCTCTCTCTCTTAGCTCTCACTTCTTCCTCAAGATTCAAGCTCAAGCGGGAGCTTAGCTCCCACTTCT
The DNA here is from genome assembly GCF_014529385.1 of Adiantum capillus-veneris. Taxonomy (NCBI): domain Eukaryota; kingdom Viridiplantae; phylum Streptophyta; class Polypodiopsida; order Polypodiales; family Pteridaceae; genus Adiantum; species Adiantum capillus-veneris. The sequence goes on along the minus strand of NC_140951.1, from coordinate 70,506,849 downwards.
CCCTCAAATTCAAGCTCAAGTGTAAGCTAAGCTCCCACCTAAGCTTGACATGAGGGAGAGGGACCCTCTCTCTCTCTCTCTCTCTCTCTCTCTCTCTCTCTCTCTCTCTCTCTCTCTCTCTCTCTCTCTCTCTCTCTCTCTCTCTCTCTCTCTCTCAGCCGTTTTTGACCTAGTAGACAACAACGCACTCTTTTGATCATAACTTCTTCATCTGAACTTCGATTTGGATGATCTATAGCCTCAATCAAAGAGCATGATGACCTATACGCATTGATGTAAAGACAAAAAAAAAGAGAATTATGGGAGGCAGTTTTGCTGTCATAAAATCTAATATCTAACCAACCCAAATGATTTTCTCATATTAAATTGGTCACTTAATGTGGGAGAATAAACGGGAACAAGTGTTAAGATATAGATATGTGCTTATAGATCTATCTCAACACGGGGCCAATGGTAAAGGGGCCCAAAAGGGAGATGGTCCATCAAAGAGCAAGGCTAACCAATGGAGCATAAGACCTTAGGGTTAGCTTCATTGAAGACCTCCAATAAATGTGTGTAAAAGTCCTTTGACCTTAGGTAAGCTAGGGCTGAGCTTGAGGTGGGAACCCGGCCCAAGCTCGAGGTGCTTGTCTTGCTTGAGGTGCTTGTCGTGCTTGAGGTGTTTGTCATGCTTGAGGTGCTTGATTGGCTCCATGCTTGAGGTGCTTGACTTGCTGCATGATTAAGGTACTTGAGGTGCCTTGAGAAGCTTGCTTGAGATGCTTGTGGGAACATCCCCTAGTTCAAGTGCTTTGTCATGCTTGGTGAGTAAGGTGCTTGATCACCTAAAGTCAAAAGCATTCCTACAAGAGGGGGGGGCGAGCCCTTTTCCTAGGGGCTAGAGAGAGAACACTCACTCACACACACAAGGGAAGCCCCAACTTGAAGAGGCAGCAAGGACACATGTCAGGCCCCTACCCATGTTACCTTCATGTGTTGCTTGAAGCCTATTGGCTAAGCTTCAAAGGGGTCCAATGATAAGTTACATGAATTATCTAATTGTTTTAGCATTTATCTAGCCCTCTCTCTCAAAAAGGAAAGGGGGACACTTGTCTCAAGGCTACCCCTACTGCTTGTAATGCCTCCTGCTCATGATTGGCTAGGCCTGGGAGGGTCCAATGAGGTTCAAGCATGAGCTACAAGGGGGGGTCGACCCAAGCTAGATAGGGGCTTGCTTGAGGGGTATACTCACCCACACACACTCACAATCACTCTCATTGTGTGCTATGCAAAGTGCAAGAGCTCCCTCTCCAAGCAAGTAGAGGTTGAGAGCCTACACCAACACTCTTGGCTATGGAGTGCAAATCCAACCAAGAGCCATGCTTCAATGCTTGAGCTTGTCATCTCCTTCTTATTCATTACTATGCTATTATGTATGCTAGCAACAAGAGTATGATAAGTGAGGAACTAGTTCTTTCTCCTATGAAATGTTTCTTCTTCCTCTTCCCTACCCTCATTCCCTGCTAGCTCTCTCCACCTTCGAAGGTGTTTGAGGTCTTGGGACTGAGGCTTGGGACAATTAAAGCTTTCTTCAAGTTCATGTTATGCTATGATTGTGATGCATGAAGCTTTCCATATTCATTGCATCACCTAGGTCACAAGGAACACAAAGAATGTATTGTAACAAGTCTCTCTTAATGGGAGAAATCATAATACAAATGCCTATTGGAGGGGGGACCGGCCCCACATAAATCCGGTCCTCAACTGTTGTCATGTTCTCTAAATTCTCTCTCTTGCAAAAGTATTGTTCATGCCAAGTTAACTAATTGCTATGATTATGTTGCTATCTTCAATTATGTCTACCCGCTATGCTCACAAAGTTATTTCTCGAAAGTATTCTCATTAATTTCCGCTATTCTCAAGTTGAATAGGCTAATTCCATTATATACATTGGTATCAGAGCATTTGGTTTCTCTTTTCTTGCTTAAGAAGAGAGGTCCTTAAGTAGCCTATAAATGGTTGATGTTGTTAATTATAATAGGGTAAGTGGAACTGGGATCTAATATCTATTTTGTTTAGCCCACTATGTGGGGGATGGTGCACACCTCGGGAGCTTTGGACTTAATAATGGAGTCTTTTTAGACTTGCCTACGGCTTTACCATTATTGAGCCATAAGAAGTCCGAAAGGAGCTAGCCCTTGGCAACTCTGCTATGTTAGACCTACTCCTCTACTCTCTATAATTAACCACTTTGAGCCGTGGGTGTAGATACTTAAGAGCCAATTTTCAAAGGCTAAGAGGAGTGGCAACTAAGGTTTTGAATTGCCAAAGCATACACTAAGTACATACATAAAATTTTGTTAACATGGCTGACAATAATCAAGAGAGTAGAATGAACATTGATAGCTTTGATTTTGCACATGAAGGTGCTAATGATGATGCTCCCATGTTTGTGAATTATCTTGTGACTAGGTTGCAACAAGCTATGGGAAACCCTACCTTGCAAGCCGAAGTTACTCAACAACTTCGTGCCTATGGAATTTCCCTTCCTCGCCAAGAGGAGAGAGAGCTTAGGAGGCCTCTTGAAGAGACCCCCAAAAGAAGACTCTCTCCCATTCGAGAGGAGGAATCCAAAGAGAAAGAAAGCAATGAAAGTCTAAGTTCTTCTGAAGATGTGGCTCCACGAAGAAGGCGGTCTAGACGATCGCCTACTCCTCCCAAGAGGAAAAGAGCAACCCATAGTCCTTCTCCTCATCACTCTGAGAGGCAAGAGAGGAAACAAAGGAAGAAAAGGGCTAGGAAGAGGTCACCCTCTTCTCCTTCTTCTTCACTTTCCTCCTCTTCCGATGAAAGTTATGGCTATTCTCCTAGAGAATACAAGAGGGGAAGACATCGCAAATCATTTCCTGCATGGCGAAGGTCACAAAAGCTAAAGAAGTTCAAAGAGGGAGGAAAGAGTATCTCTTTTCTCACCTACGATGGCACCTTTGGTGCTACCGACAAAGTCTTGGCCTTCATCCAGCAATTTGACGCGGCCTTTGGGGACGAGGGCTTCACAGAGTCCTCCAAGCTACGTCATGTAGCTATGCACTTCCAAAAATCAGTTCGTCAATGGTGGGCTAGCCTTCGTGGCAATGGAGAAGCCCCAAAGACATGGAAAACTCTACGAGTTTCCATCATGAAGCAATTTCTGCCAAGCGATACTAAAGATAAAGTTCTTACCGAATGGCGCGGCTTGAAGCTTCTCTCTCATGAGTCTATCAACAAGTATGTAGACAAGTTTTGGGATTTACATCTCAAAGCTACTGTCTTTCAAAAGATAGACTTTGCCGAGCAAAGACAGCAATTCTGTGCGGGATTACCTGAAGAGATGGCCGAATACATCAACTCTCAACGGCCCGGTACTATTACCGAAGTAATCCACCACACCATGGTTGCTTCACGCATCAATTTCCATCAAGGGGCTAGACGTAATGTCAAGCCCATGGAAAACAAAGATAAAAATGATGCAAAGGGGAAATCCAATGCTCAAAATAATTCCCAAGGAACTTCCAACAACAACAACAACAACAACAATCGGTCCAAGGAGAAGGGAGTTTACAAAGGTAAAAAAAAACTCTCTCCTAAAGAGCTTGAAGCTTTCTGCAAGGACCATAAGTGTTTCAATTGTGGAGAGCAAGGACATGGCTATCGTTCTTGCCCCAAGAAGAATACTCGCAATGAGACTCCTAGAGCTTCCACCATCGAAGCTCCAAAAGAGGATGCTCATTGCAAAGGATCATCACTCTCCTATGCTTGGGGAAAGGTAAGAGAGCATGATGCCTTCATCTTGTTTGACCCTGGCTCTACTCTTAACTTCATATCAATAGAGTTGGCCACCAAGTTGGGCATTCAAGCTTTTGAGATGGGAGATATAGTAGTCGCTGATGCAGCTTTCAAGGGACAACAAGCCTCCGTTACTCCCTTGATTGGGAAGTTGAGGCTTCATGTCCAAAGCTATGTCGACAAAGAAGACTTCTTCATCTCTCCTCTCCAACATCAGGATGTTAACCTAGGGGCCCCATGGTTTGATCGCATGGCTGCCAACATGAAGTTCCCTGAAAGGAGAATTTACTTCACTTACAGGGGAAAGAACATGTATATAGATGCTAGTGAGCGTGGTCGCACTATTCCACTTGTAAATCCTCTTTCTTTTGATAAGTCAATGAAGAGCTCAGTTTCTGCGTACATGATTTTTGTCAAAGAGTCTCCAAAAGATACTAATGTTTCATCAAATGTAAATGATAGGAATCAAGAAGAGTTAGACTTGTCTAATTTTCTAAAAGGATTCCAAGATGTGTTCATCGATGATATTCCTATGGACTTACCTCCAAAACGAGGGGATGATGACCATCGTATTGAGCTCCTTCCTGGAAGCTCACCACCTAACAAGCCTCCTTATCGAGTCTCACAAGCTCCACAAGAGGAGATCATGAGGCAAGTACAAGAGCTGGTAGACAAAGGGATGGTGAGGCCTAGTTCCTCTCCCTTTTGTTCTCCAGTCCTTTTAGTGCAAAAGAAAGATGGTACATACCGTATGTGTGTGGACTATCGAGCACTAAACCATATCACTATCAAAAACAGATTTCCCGTACCTCGGGTAGAAGATCTGTTTGATAAGCTACAAGGCTCTACCTACTTCAGTAGGATTGACCTTAAGAGTGGCTATCATCAAATAAGGATAGTGGATGAAGATATCTTAAAGACCGCGTTTCGCACAACGTTTGGTCTTTATGAATATCTAGTCATGCCTTTTGGCTTGACTAATGCACCAGCTACGTTCAATTGTTTGATGGAGAAAATTTTTAGACCATATCGAAAATTCACTGGAGTGTTCTTTGATGATATCATCATCTACTCCAAGTCTTTGGAGGAACATAAGCAGCATCTCCAAGTGATTTTTCAAGCATTGAGGGAGAACAAGCTTTATCTCAACCAAAAGAAAAGCGAATTCTTCCTTCAAGAGGTTCAATACTTAGGTCATATTATCTCTAAAGATGGTATCCAAATGGATCCATCAAAGTTAGAGGTAATAAAAGCATGGCCTAACCCAAGAAATCTACATGAGCTAAGAAGCTTTATTGGTATGTGTGCATACTATAGACGCTTCATAGCAAAATTCTCTCAAGTAGCAGGACCACTACACGACTTAACTAAGAAGAACGTTAAGTTTGTATGGACTGCTAAGGAGCAAAATGCTTTTGAAAAACTCAAAGAGAAGCTTACTTCCCAACCAGTCCTCGTGCTTCCGGATCTCTCAAAGCCATTTGAGGTCCAATGTGATGCTTGTGGTGATTGCCTTGGAGCAGTTTTGCTTCAAAAAGGGCATGCCATAGCATATGAGAGCCGAAGGCTCAATGGTGATGAACGAGTCTTGGGCATTTATGAGAAAGAGCTTTTAGCTGTTCTACATGCCCTAGACACATGGAAGCACTACCTATTGGGGACTCCATTTATCCTACGAACCGACCACCAAAGTCTCAAGTATTTCATGACGCAAACCAAGCTTTCCGACAAACAAATGAGGTGGGAAAATTTTCTTTCGCAATTTAATTTCCATATTGCTCACATAGCTGGTAAGCACAATCAAGTTTCCGATGCACTTTCACGACGACCAAAAGTTAATGCGGTGTCTATAGCTACTCACAATGATCTATCCTCTATGATAGATGAGTATGCTACTGACCTTGACTTTAGAGACATAATGTCAGCCCTTGCTTTGGGGAAGAAAGAGGAACCATTCACCTTGCAGGATGGTTATCTTCTCCACGGAAATAGGCTATGTGTTACTCATTCCCTTCGTGAGAAGGTTATGTATGAATCCCATGCTCCTCCATATGCAGGGCATAGAGGTATTCAACCTACTCTCCGAGGAGTAGAGACGTATTTCTATTGGCCTACCATGAAAGTGGACATACAAGAGTATGTTTCAAAATGTGTAGTATGCCAAAAGACCAAGTATGATAGAGGGAAGCAACCTGGATTACTCCAGCCATTGTCTATTCCAAATTCACCATGGGAGAGTATATCCATGGATTTCATCTTTGGATTGCCCAAGTCTATCCATGGGAATACAGGAATATGGACAATAGTCGACAGGTTTAGCAAGCAAGCACATTTCATTCCTGTCAAAAAGACTATTAAGGCACACCAAATGGCAACTCTCTTCATATCTCAGATTTTCAAGAACCATGGATTACCCACATCCATCGTGTCAGATAGAGATCCTAGAATGACCAGTAATTTCTGGAAAGGTCTCATGAAGCATGAAGCTTTCCATCTTCATTGCATCACCTAGGTCACAAGGAACACAAAGAATGTATTGTAACAAGTCTCTCTTAATGGGAGAAATCATAATACAAATGCCTATTGGAGGGGGGACCGGCTCCACATAAATCCGGTCCTCAACTGTTGTCATGTTCTCTAAATTCTCTCTCTTGTAAAAGTATTGTTCATGCCAAGTTAACTAATTGCTATGATTATGTTGCTATCTTCAATTATGTCTACCCGCTATGCTCACAAAGTTATTTCTCGAAAGTATTCTCATTAATTTCCGCTATTCTCAATTTGAATAGGCTAATTCCATTACATTTGCAATAGCATTTTGGAGAAATTGATTCTAATTTCTTATTTTACATACAATGACTTTCAGAACTCGCAAGGGTTCTTCTTCGTCAACAAGGTCCACAACCATTTTAGAGAATGATCCAAAATCTCATGAGGCTAGAGATAGCAACACAACCACTCAACCAACAACCTCAAACACCATAATCATGGCCTATTTCGTATCATTGCAAGAGACCACAAACAAACAAGGTGAAGACTTACGAGCACTTTTAATGGAGAATGACACGCTAAGGGTTCTTGTGGTTGAGAATGAGAATCTCAAGAGGACACATGAGATGCAAACAACACATTTGATGCAACTTGAAGAGTAAGTCAAGGAATGTAACGTTCTCTTGTGGACTTGAATGCTTTGAAGGAGTGCATGAGCAAGAGTATGACCATGTATTGAAAGAGGAGAAATTTGACACCATGAGCCGGGGTGTATGCGACATGAGAAATGTATGCACAAACAAATCTTGGGATGATGTATGTGGTAGCAATGTGGTTCCTAATTCCTCCCTAATGCAAGCTATGGCTCAAAGAAAGAATGTTGAGAATGTGGATATAGAGGAGTTGAAGGAACGGGAGCGACGTTCCAAGAACATTGTTATTCGTGGAATTTCCAAAGAGAAGTTAGATACACCTCCTTTTCTTGCCATTATTATTGAAGATTTCTTCAAAACCCACTCTGGCATGCCATGAATTATGGTTTATGGAGCACATAGAGTGGGTAAGCAAGGAGCTTCTCGCTTGGGAGAACGGCCAATTGTATGCACCATGCCAGATGAGACCAAATGAAAGATTATCCTTGATAATAGTTGGACCTATTTGAGGGATATGAAATGTTTTGTATGTGAAGATCGCACTATTAAGCAACAAAATATGCGTATTAAGGCATATGAGGAGAGTAATAAGGAAAACAAGGAAATCTCTCACGAAGAAATTATGCCCAAGCAGGAGGCAAGTCCCTTGATAAAATAGGAGTGCACAACCTATGAGGCTCAATTATAATTAAAAGTATGCTTTTGTACAAATTTTCTCCAAGTTAAGACACAAATACCATATATGCTCCTACTTCTGAGTCGTGATATATATGGGCATGGAAATGGTTGTGGAGTACATGATAAAGATGCGTCAAAATCCCTTACATTGACTTCCTACAATTGCATGGGGGGGGGATCCACATTCCGAGCAAAAAAAATGGAGAGACATATTTTCCGAGCAAAGCTTGTCAAGAACTTGGTACAAAATGCAAGAAGTACTATAAAATTACTTGAATTCTCATTTATCAATCCATTGCAACCTGCCTCCTCACCAGGGAGAACACTAAAACATGCCATTCTCCTACCAGGTTTTGTTCATCAAATTGTCCAAATTGTTCTAGGTAGCTTCTATTCTAGCCACACTAGTTTTTTGGTGGAGGCACTCTGAAATTTTGAGGAGGGACACTATAACCAATGTATCCATCATATGAAGTTGGCATTTCCAAACACCCATAACCTTTTGGTGGACAAATGATAGAGCAACATAAACATTAGTATGTAGTGGAAGAGCACGAATGATTTCAAGCACACTTTTGGTGCTTGAAGGGTTTGAGTGTAAACTTACATCCTCAATAATGATTGGAGACACCTTGGAACCAAAAAAAGGTATAGAATGCTCGTTCACCTCAACCTTGTAGAATGGCAATTCAACTCCTAATCTAGAAACTACTAAAAAGTTCATTGCAAGAACCACATTCTCTTCACTTTCTTGACTTATGTTGCTGATCTAAACTGGAGATGTGCAACTTATTAATGTGCGAGCAGAAGAGACCACCTATTGTAAGCTTCCATGAAGCGACAATATTGAGTTGGATATTAGCCGCCAACTAATGTAGGTTGCAACTTGTGTTGTGTCTTGCAAGAATGCAAAACTCTCATAAGAATGAACGGTTAGATTCCATGGGCTAGCAAGGCCTTCACACTGCAATGTTGGAAAAAAGAGGTTTTTGTGGCTTGAAGTATCATGAAGATAAGTGAAGCCTATTGCACTAGTATAGCTTCTCTACAGCACAAAAGGCTTCTCTTCATCACAAGCTATAGTTCTTACAACTAGCTGAGCATTGTGCATGGATTTGTATTAAGGTGGGTGTGACAACCATGGGCTTTGCTGACAGAGATTTCCTTGGAGGCTTTAAGGAGGATAGTACATTGGATTAATCAAGCAATTATATTGGAGAGGAATGGTTATATACAATAACATGGACGGTTGGGGGCTATGATTTTTGAGGTGGGTTTGATGGGAGTTGACAAGTAAGGGAGTGGGTGAAGGCAATAAGGAAAGAGGAAGTAGCACTAGGCTGCCGAAGGACCACGGTGGACAAAGCATGCCATGCTGTGAGGGTGGGTTTGCATAGCATGGAGAGCTATAGGTAATTAGATGATGAGGAGAAGGCCAGAGTACTGGGAGATAATAGCAAAGAGATGTGGGGGTGCAGGGTAGACGATGGGCATGAAGTTGAGCATGGCATGTAACACCATGCATCTCATAATCTGCTTGATTGCAGGCTATTGCGGCCTCCACCGTAGCTGAGAAAGTGTCCAGCTAGATGAGGCACCCCTAACATGCTTAGTCTCAAATCTCTATGGTGTATTGGACCCACAACCACCGTCGCACCCCGTATAGGCAATAAACAAATGCTCGTCCATCTTAATAGGTTCTATTAATTATTATATTTATTTAATATAATGAATATATACATCAAATCATATTCACAACCTAATTAAAAAGGCAAAATACTCCCTTGGAAATAACGCAAGAAACTGAGTAATGAATACACAAATTAGCTAGTACTTGCCTACACAGATCAACCCGTCTTGTGTCATGTGCCTGTACTATACAACTCTGATTCTATATTATGTTTCTTCTTCATGAATCTTAGTCCTGTAATAATGACACTTGCACTATTGCAATTGCAATAATGGATACATCACAGATCATCGATATCTATATAATATATATTTTAATTGATGATACAACGTAGATTGTTGATCCATGCATAGTATTTATGTTGTCGTTCCATGCATGGGACACAGGAGCCCAGTACTCGTAGAACCATCTTGAGCACCATCGCTGCTCTGATGCAGAACGTGATGAGCGAGGACTTTCATCACGACTACTAATAGCCAATCTAGTTGGATTGTTGCTGATCTTGATAATGGCCAGCTCAATTACTGCTACAATCTGGCAAGTGTCATTATTCAACTTGCATTTCTGGTTTTCTTGATGCTGGTACTCATCACCTTTGTCCATCACAGTAGCAATGGTGCTCAATGTCACCATGTCACTGGTGTTGGAAGTATTGCATTTACCCATCACGAAGGCAATGTACCGCGAGAAGGACTAATTTTTGTAGCCCTAGAATGAGGTCGAACTAGTTGGTGTGCATTCATGAGGGTTGGGATGAGCACGCTATTTTGCTATACTGGTGTTTTCTCACATCGCTACTATGTAAAAAGCATCACCCGATGATAATGGATCTCCTGCCTTCAAGGAATTCCAAAGGTCGAGTGACATTTTTCGAGCAAACCAAAAATCGAGCAAAGCGAACCAACTGAAGAGAATACCTTACACAATTTTATCAGCACTCACCACATTTGGTAGCAATTATGAACACAAAACGAGTTCCTCTTAAGCATGCTTCCATCGCAATATGTAGAAAAAAGTTTTTTTGAAGCATAAGAAAAATCATTTTCTCTTGTTTTTGTGGACACATTCCACAAATTTTTTAAATGGATAATAGTTCTATCCCTCTATCTCTTTGTGTGTGTGTGCACACGCGCACACAATTAAGACTAAACTTTAGCAAGACCACCCATAATGTGGATTTTTAGTAGGAATAATTTACAGAAATTGGATCAAATATTCAAACTTTCTTATTTTACGATAGTATCAACATAGACATTACCACACTCCACAAATTTGAGGTTAATATTTACAGGAACATGGAAATTGATGTATATGGCAATGAGAAACATAACCATGTCATAAACATATTCACATTATCTTAGTGTGGTATTTTTGTTGCCATCCCTTACGCTAATATGGATGGTTCTTATCACAATAAGTTTTGGACAGATTCTCACAATAATTCTCACATTGTGATTTACCTCAACATCATGAGCTACTGGGAGGGAGGCACCGCATACCTAGCTAGGTACGATTGAGGGCAGGGGACCGCTGGCCCGGTGGGGGGGCCGGGGGTCCCCTGCCCCCAATCGTACCTAGCTAGGTATGTGGTGCGCGCCTCTCAGGCAAAAGCTCATGATGTTATGCATTGTATGAAAAACACTGAAAAAGATTCCATTATCCTACATGAGAAAATTTCTAAATCTTCTTGTGTATAAGTTGAAAGATAGGTTCTTATAAGGTGAAAGAGACAGAGAAAATAAGAAACACTTGCAATGTTTCCTAGTTCTAAATGCTCTTTGAACTCTGCAAAAATCCGGTGGCCCATCAAAGCATAGAGCAATTGAAACGCCATCAAAGGGCATTGCAAGATCTCCATGCACAACACCCTCTCCATTGCAGATATTGCCGGTCACGCCAACAAATTGTGCTGCCATTGCACAACATCTTGTCTTCCAATGAAGTCATGATAGTGATACACAACCCCGTACAGCTTCCTAGGGGGGTGTCTCATCATCCTCCAACAACCCTGGTAAATTACACACATGGATGCCCCGATTTGCTAGAATAATTTTGCATACAAGAGTTAGCAAAGAAGCTATGACTCGAGATACAAACGCCTGCTCTTTCAATTAAAAGCTGTTTGTAGCCATCCGCGTCAGCACGGCTGGCTACAGGCAGTTATTTTTTTTGTGTCAAATTGGTGATAACTCATTCACAAGAATTTTTGGACAGATTCTTACAATAATTCTCACATTATGACTTACCTCAACATCATGAGCTTTTGTGAGGGAGGCACGGAATACCTAGCTAGGTACGATTGGGGGCAGGGGACCGCCGACCCGGTGGGGGGGCCGGCGGTCCCCTGCCCCCAACCGTACCTAGCCATGTATGTGGTGCCTCTCGAGCAAAAGCTCATGATGTTATGCATTGTATGAAAAACACTGAAAAAGGCTCCCTTTTCCTACATGAGAAAATTTCTAAATCTTCTTGTGATTTCACTTTAATTCGCAAGGGGGAAGATAATAATGCTAGCTCATTACTATCTGGCACTTGGGATGCAAACGCCAACTCCCTCAATTCAAAGCTACTTGCAGCCATCCGCACCGGTGCGAATGGCTACAGGCAGCTTTTTTTTGTCAAATTGGTAAGAGCTCATTTCACTTCAATTTGCAAGGGAGAGATAATAATGCTACGTTCATTACTTGCTTGCTTAGGTCCATGTCACACTGGGATAGGCAAAACACGGCCCATCTAAGATGGAGGCTTCACGTTGACTATATGAAAAGTAAAAGGTGGTTTCCTCACCTTATCAGAGGACCGATCTTACCAACTCGGCCCTCTTTTCTCTTGTGCGGCCATCCTCCAAAAGTGGTAGCGCGAATGAAGCTCATCGGATTTGATCTCTAACAATATTCAAGAAACGTGCACGCCTAAACACAATAGCCACATGCCATTTGCTAAAAAACTTTGCTGACATTTTGTTTATATAGCCTAGTGTGACATTGTGAGCCATCTGCCATCCAAAGCGAAAGTGGGCGGATGCCCCAATGGGACAGGGGCCTTAGCTTTATTTTGGGGTCAAAATTGTTTTCCTTGTCTAGCATGGAGTCAAAGCCATGTAGGTCATTAAATTGCTCTAATAGCTTCTTTAGCCCTTTTCTTGCATGTGGTCAAAACCATGTAGGTCATTAAATTGGTCTAATAGCTCTTTTAGCTGTTTGATAGTTGCATGTAGTGATCCGTCCCAACGTGGATGGCTACACACAATTGTTGCAGGGGAGCCAAATCATCGAGTTATTTTGGTGTTTTGGATATGACATAGCTCTTAAGTTGAGTATTCTTGGTGAGGTGGTTGGGCAATTCCCGAGCAAGATTTTTCGAGCAAATAAAAAATCGAGCAAACTAATCCAATTAAAGCTCAAGGAGCTTATGTAGACATGCCACCTCAATAGTATTTTGAACTTCATTTAACATAGAGTCTCTTAGAGAACTCATCCTAAGTACACCCATATAGAAGCCATATAAAATGAAGTTTGAATTAGAAGGAATGCACAAATCAACATGTTAGCACAACCAAAGAAATTTCCACTATAGAAATGTCACTTAATTCTACAAACATGGTCCACACTACATAGAGAGTAGTATTTTGTTGATCAACTCTCCGAATTCTAAATGATGCCTCTATTGAGTCTAACTGCTAGTGCATTATGGTTAGGAACGCACGAACCACTAGAAAACACATGAAAATTACCAGCAAAGAGAGGCAAAAGAAGGTTATCTTGGCATACCTTTGTTGGGAAGACACCTTCATTGTCCCTCAAAAGAAGATCCCTTTCTTTTGTCACCTTGAGCGAGGAAAATCTTGAGAGCACATCCATGATTACACTTTTATTAATCCCCCCGTTAGGTTCATGTCACTCAAGAACCCACCTTAGTATTTCTGTATTTGGGGCCAAAAAATTTGTTGTCATATCAAGCTTTCAAATACAAGTTGCTCATTTTAGTAGCAAAGCATGGTCGCGTAGATTGTAGAGATTCCATTTTCTATGATAATTGACAAATATCAATTTCCATCATGTCGTCCTATGATGCCTTTTATGGCTGGTCACTAGCCTTGAGAAGTTGGTTGAGAGATTAAGGCTGCTGGAGGCCAGCTTTTGCTTTTTGTTCTTGTCCCCCACCTTGACATGATCCGCCTGCCATCCTTGTCCAGGCGGGACACCCGCCTTAATTGATGGTCAATACTCATACATAGCAACTCCAACATAATTTCCTTTAACGATTCTCCATCCCATGTTACTCTAACAACCCACGTTCATAGGACGTCTGCATGGATGGAATTATTCATAAGCCATGACACCGCATGTGGTGGTGGTAGACCTTGTGAGTAGCAACGCAAGTAGCCATGTTGATAGATGCGACTTAAAGGGTCGATGATGCAAAGACTATGTTGAGCAGTGAGATTTTGTTGGTGGTAGGGGCATTGTAACACGCTTGGTTGCACACAAAGCCACCTAGTGATGACTTGGATAAACGTTGATAGCCAAGAGTGAACAGGTTTAAAAATATTTCAAGAAGAACTTGGGGTAAAGAGAGAGATGCGCTAGGGCTTTCTCGGTGCCTACCTCCTTGGAGAGATTTTGGCCTCCTCCCTTTGCCCACACCGCTTTGAGACATTTCCTCAACCCCTAGCTCTCACTCTTTGCCTTCCCTGACTTTGGAGAGATATACAGAGAAGCTCCCACATTGCCTCTCAGAGAGAGAGAGAGAGAGAGAGAGAGAGAGAGAGAGAGAGAGAGAGAGAGAGAAGTGGAAGAGGAAGCGAAAGAGACCACCATCTGGATTTTGAGAGAAATATTATAAAGTAGTCAAAATTTTCTCAAGCTTTCAATATATGTTCTTGAGTAATACATAAAGGAAAATGATTTTATTGAGAACACAAGCGAAAGAAAATTGATGATGTCTAACACCCATGCTGGACGATCTTGACATGCGTCCAAGCAAAGTTTTGTAGACTTGTTAAAAGAGTGGGTTGTTGGATTACAAAAAGTTATGGACAAATTGGAAATGTTATGGAAGCAGATCGCAATTGAGCATGCAAGGTACCTCAACATACATCCTAGAGGTGGGCGTATTAACACCGACAATATGTTTTAGAAGATTTTCTGTGCATAAAACTTTGGTCATATCCCCTCAAAAGAGATGGTCGTTGCGAGTTGATGTGTGATTTTTCATATGGTACTTGGTAGTGTCATTGAGGGGGCACCCTGGTGGTGTTGAGGGCATGGTAGTTGGCGTGCTTTTGTTAGTTGTCTCATGATTGTATGCTTACAAAGCGTGGTGAAGTAGATTCTCGCACATTCAAAAGAGCTTGAGAGATCAATGAGCATGAGTCAATAACGTGGCCACTGTTTGGGCTTTGCAAGATCTATTAATTAAGAGAGGATAATCGACCCCAATGGTGGAGGTGAGACAAGCCGCACGGTGGATCCCTCTTTACTCAAAGGGAGATGATGCATGTGAACAAGACTTGAAACCTCCTTTTCTTTAAAATTCAGGGGATTTCAAAACTCCTCAAAACAGTCCACGGCACCGCGGACTGTTTTCAGGAGTTTGTGGACCTCTTTCAGATTAGCAACAACCTAATCACAATCCACACAAAATTATCAAATCCGTGGATCGGCAACCCAGCTAGGGCATGGAAGCACGAGATCGGATGAATAGACATAGAGGATTGAAGAGATCACCTCTCCAATGCAAGTAGAGATTAGCCATGGCAAGACTAACTCTAAATATACTCTAATCACTAATCAATCAACTCCTACACACATCGAGTCCACTGAAGTCCGACTTACCAGAGACTAGTAACCCCAAGCACACTAATGATAAGCACACACTAATTACATTGTTGTTGGCCTCTTTCAATCACCACATGTCAATCACGGAACTTTATCAATAGATACACACACGAGGTGAATGGTGCTAGAGTTTTTTAAAACCTATCTACACACAAGCAAACAATAGGACACACACTAATTACAAGATTAAGACCCAACTTAATCAACCTAATTAGTGATGCTAAATATCACAAATCAAATGCTTATGGAAGAATAGGAGTGGTTAATAGCAAGAAGTACATACCTCTCTCAAATCTAGAATAATGAGAGTGTAATACTACTTCATGACATAATGAAATGTAGAGAAGAAGTAGACTAATGAGAAAATAGAATTAGATTAATCAAGAAGAGATTACTCTAATTACAATAATTAGCACTAGCCTTTTAACCATGGGCATTAAGCTCAAGGCTAGGCCATAGAGTGAACACTCAAGAGAGAGAGAGAGCTCTCAAAAGTGGATCCTCAAGAGTGAATACTCAAGAATGAAGCCTCCTTGCATAAAGACTTCCTTTTAAAGGCTTTCACCACAATCCCTTCTACTATGGGTTTAAGTTTGAGGCCTCTAGCTAGCATATACCACTTTGGAACTCCCAATGAGCCCAAGACTTATACAAAGTGAGCTGGAAATATTATGCACAGCCATAGCATATCTTCCGCTTGATGCATATTCGGTGTAGCCTGCGGTGTTAGCCGCTACTAAGAGAGAGAGAGAGAGAGAGAGAGAGAGAGAGAGAGAGAGAGAGAGAGACTCCCTGCTCAATAGTTCAAAATGCCTTTCATTCGTGGATTGCACACAACAGCCCAGATGGGGCTAGTGACTTATCGAGATTCCGTTTTGTTGCAGGTTGAGGTGATGACCTGAGAGAGAGAGAGGGGGACAAATTTGCATGGCGGCCATGTTGTCAATAGCAGCGACAGTGGTGGTAACTGCAGATGCTTTAAAAAACCCCTCACGGGTGTCCATACCGATGCCTCACGGCCCCCCCTCCTCCCATATCCGTTGACAGAGAGAATACATGCCCACAAAGACTGGACGTTAGAGTTAACTAATCAAGTAAACAAAGTTTCTCCCATAGCAACAAACAAAGAAGCCAAACTCTCTTTTGAAATGTAGGTCTGACTCATGGTAGAGATGAAAACCGGACACTAGCTAATCTTCACTTTCAAACAAGAGAATTTCATTCTGTTTGCAAAATTTCTTCGAAGGTTTGGAATCCTTTTATTCTTTTTGTGTCTTCTTTTGAATACAAAGTTCTTGTATGACCACCTGTAGATCTTGGATTATATATCCAAGAGTTGATGTTTGGAGATTTAGATTTTGGTTATCCAGCTTCTCAATAAGGAGCTTTGTAATTGCTTTTGGTAGCTTGTCCACAAATTCTGCTTTGATTTCCCCATAATGGTATTGTCTTGCTTGGTATATTAGATTTCTGCAATAAATACAAAAATCCCACATGGAGGAGAAGTTACAGATATGAGCCTCATGAAAGACTTGTAAGTCCAGCGTTGCTTGATCTTCCTGAGTCCAATGAATTCTTTGTATATGCTCTCTATCAAGAGTAAGAGAGGTGAAGCATTACCAGCGGGTCGTAAGATGGAGTTTTTGATCTCTTGAGGTAACATTTTCCACCATCATTTAAGGATACTTGTAAAACCATTGGCTGCAGCTTCTACTGTAGTTTGTTGTTGCATTCGCCCAAATAACATTTATTGATAGATCCAATTATGCATGTATTCTAGAACAAGAATGATGTCCTCTTGTTCTAAATTATCAATGTTGTAAAAGGTAATGTCACCTACCTTTTTTATACCTTGCACAAATTGGGGAAGTTTAGGAGCTTGGGCTGCACTTGTTGAGGTTTCTTCCATAGGTTCATCTTTTTCCATCTGTAATGGCACCAGAGGGATTTCGGCTTGTGAATCATCAATTTATGATTCTGCCTGAGAAAAAGAGTTATTGAATTCTATTGGAGGGGATGGAAGGTTGTCACGAATGATTTCTGCTTGAAGACCATTGTAAATTGTTTCATCACAGAAAGAATCAAACTGATCCCAATCACCATAGATAAATGCAAGACCATAATCTTTAATTCCAACTCTGTGTTCTACCATTGACATATCCTATATTGGCTTGAGTTGGTCTTCAGTTCATTTGTAGTCAATGGATTCTATGGTTACACCATCAGGGAGTTTCGATGGCGGTTTATCCCTCTGTTATCAATTAGTTTGTTGCGATTTTTGTGGCAACAAGCAAGAGTGTAAAGATCTCTATCATCTTCATCAGATAAGCCACTCCTTCAGGGTGTCTGGATGACGGTTTACCTATATTATCAATTAGTTTGTTGCGATTTTTGTGGCAACAAGCAAGAGTGTAAAGATCTCTATCATGTTCATCAGATAAGCCATCTTCTTTACTACCAGCCACTTCGTGGCTAGTAATAAAGCTGCTCCGTAGCTTTCTAGTCTTCCCTTCCCGGTTCAATGTCTGAAGAACTATCCTATCCTTGGTCAGCATTTAAGACATTAAAGGACAGATTTTTACTAGAGTGACCAGAGCAACGATGCAAAGAGGGTTTATAGAAAGAGAAGTATGGTAGCTCTAGGGAAGAGGGGAAAATTAAATCTGTATGTATAGAGGAGGGAGATCTGTCAAGCTATTGTTGTAATTGAGTTTGCATATATGCAAGTTTATGAGGAGACTCAGTAACCAGCTTATGCAATTCATTTAATTTCTTTTCAAGCAAATGCAACTTGACAGTATGGTAATTGCTTTGCAACAATTCCGAGTGAGGTTTTGCTTGATCAAGCATAGTTACATAAGGAGCTATAAAGATTTTATCAGTGTCAGAGACAATAAAATGTTTTCCTTTGATCATGCAAAACTGGATAGTAAAAGCAGACGAGGATGAGTCTACTTCACCAATGAGTCTTAAGCAATGCCTACAAAAGGTTTTGTCTTTATTTTCAAAGGTTTCCAAATGTTGGCAATCCTTGATTTGCATAGCTCTAGACTTTATAGGGGTTTTATGCACAATAGCAGAAGAAATGGGCTTTTGTGAACTAATCAAATAATCAGAGGAATCTATACCATCTATACTTAGAACCTTATTTATCAGTTCTGTTTGTAGTGTAGGTTGTATATCTACTGTCCAATTTTTTGGTAGTTTTACTTCAGGCCAAGCAATTTGATCACAGTGAAGCATCTGAGAATGATCATCTGAGGGTATAATGATGTTCTGCCCTTTATGATTTTTTTTCTCACTCGCTGTCAATTTACCTTCATATATTGCTGGTAAGCCAGAGTTAATTGCTCTCCCTAAAACAGAGAAGGCAATTTCTACATTGGGAGTTAGATGTTTTAGATCACAGCCAACAACTTTGATTGCAAGAGTTAAGGCTTCGCCAAAATAGGGGTTGTCTAGCGACATATTATAGTTTGGGCGAACTTGCAAATAGATAGGTCTATCTGCAAGGTTGCTTTCAATTCATCCAACGAATTGATCTTGCAAATTTTTGTGTCTGGTATCTAAAATCATAACTAAACATGATATAGCTAGGCCTGCTCTAAAAAGAGGATTTACACCTATTTGTACACAGCCAAGATGGACAAAGTGATAACCCTTCTTTAGGGCTTGAGCTTTATCCTGTTGGAGGTCTTAGTAAGCTTAATGAAATGCATTTGATTATTGGAGGGAATAGATGCAACTGACCTATTATCTAAATAGACAGTGGAAGCTCTAAGCTTAAATAAGTTTTTAGGTTTATATACTTGATCGGGTTTAAGTTTTGGGATTTGCCATTGAGCAGAAGGTTCATCTTCTTCTACTTCCATAGAGAGGTCCGCAAAAGACTTGGTCACTTTAGACAAAGATCTATTCAAGAATTCCATTGAAGTTTACCTGAAATTGTGTCGAGCGGTAGGAATTTTTGCGAGAATTGACTTTGGGAGTTTATCAAGGATTTCTTGCATGTGGCTATAACCCAAATGCCTATGGAGAATGTCGGACCTCGCGACCACGCAACCACGAGACCTTGCCTCACGACATGATTTTGAAAACAGTAATTGATTGTTTAGCAGTCGTTGCTAAAAGAGAATTTAAGGCTTTGCTAACCTTCTTGGTAGTTACCAAAGATAACCTTCAATGAACTTAATAATAGTTTAATCAAGAGTTTAACTAGGCTCTGATACCAAAATACACACACTTAAGAGATTGCAAGCAGAAGGAGTATATTAAGATGTAATCGACATACAAAGTATGGATAAGGCGTGCAAAGGATCGCTATACAATTCACAACATAAGGCTAGGCTTCACTTGAGATATCATATATTCACATATAAGAGTTCTTGCACTTACTATGAGATATCCTATATTCACATATAAGAGTTCTTGCGCTTACTACAAGATAATTTACAATGAAGGGGAGTCTCCCTTTTATAGGGGATTGGGTGGCGTCCTCTACTAGTTTCATGTTGTGCCCATTCTTCTCTAAAGTGAATATGTGTATTCCACTAAAGAGAAAGTGGACATATGTATTCCACTAGAGTGAACATGTGTATTCCACTAAAGTAGAATCTTCTTAGGCACTCCATTATGCGCATGCTTTTTTCCAGTCACTATGTGTTGTCACAGCCGTGGCATTGTGGATGACATCAGTGTTTATGTCACTAGGAGTTAGTGGAGAGGAAATAATATTATTCCATCCGATCTGTGGTATGAGACGGCTTAGGATGTCAACGAGGATGTTGTGAGCGCCTTTGATGTGTTCATACTTGTTGTCCCACTGGGCAAACCAAGAGGCCCTTCAGATAAGGCATTTATCTTCGCTGACATTTTTTGAAGTAAGAAATCCAGGAAAATTGTTGAGATCCATTCAGAGAATGAAAACTCGTCCCAAAAGAAATAGCCTGAATTTATTGATGCTTAATTTTGCAGCAAGAATCTCTCTTTGAGTAGAGGGATAATTTTGTTATGCTTTCAGGAAGGACCCACTTGCAAATCTGTAGACCATCATTTCTTTGTTGTTAATTTCTTCACAGAGGACTGTTCCCCATGCTTTGAGCGAGGCATTCGTGTAGAGGATAAGTTGTCCATCCCGGGTAGCTTTCACACTACAACACTCTACGCGCTTTTCGACGTGCAACATTTCGACGCGCCGTACCTTTCCACGTGCATTTTTCCGGCATACCTTGCATTGATATACGCGTCGATACGTATGTGGCAATACGTGTGGAAATGTCTGTCGAAAGGCGTGCATTTCCACGTGTATATCGACGGAAAAAAATCTAGGAAAAAACCAAAATCCGCGCGTAGCGGTCATCTTTGCCTGTGAGCGCACGCACAGATCTAGCCCCTTCTTGGAAACTTGCAGTGCGGGTATTGTTCTCTGCCCCTTCCCCCCATCTCCCTCTCTCTCTCTCTCTCTCAAGCTACATTGTTGTGTGTGTATGTGTAGGAAAGAGAGAGAGAGAGAGAGAGAGAGAGAGAGGGAGATGGGGGGGGGGGGAGAGAGAGAGAGAGAGAGAGAGAGAGAGAGAGAGAGAGAAATGTGTGTGTGTGTGTGCATAGAAAATTAAAGAGAGAGAGAGAAATGTGCATGTGTGTGTGTGTAGAAAATTAAAGAGAGAGAGAGAGAGAGAGAGAGAGAGAGAGAGAGAGAGAAAATGTGTGTGTGTGTGTGTTGTAAGAAATTAGAGAGAGAGAGAGAGAGAGAGAGAGAGAGAGAGAGAGAGAGAGAGATGTGTGTGTAGGAAATTAAAGAGAGAGAGAGAGAGAGAGAGAGAGAGAGAGAGAGAGAGAAAGTGAGAGAGAGGGAAATAGAGAAATAGAGACATAGAAAGAGAGGGAAATAGAGAGAGAGAGAGAGAGAGAGAGAGAGAGAGAGAAATAGAGAGATAGAGAGTGATATATATATATATATATATATATATATATATATATAGAGAGAGAGAGAGAGAGAGAGAGAGAGAGAGAGAGAGAGAGAGAGAGAGAGAGAGAGAGAGAGAGAGAGAGAGAGAGAGAGAGAGAGAGAGAGAGAGAGAGAGAGAGAGATAGAGAGAGAGAGAGAGAGAGAGAGAGAGGGAGAGAGAAATAGAGAGAGAGGGAGAGAGAGATAGGGAAGTAGAGATAGATAGAGAGAGAGAGAGAGTAGTAGATAGAGAAAGTAGTGGTGAAAGAGTTAGCTTGGCTGACCAATTGTGTGAAAAGGACAAAAACTCTCTCTATTTCTCTCTCTCCCTCTAGAAGAAACTATGGAACTAAAAGAGGCAAAGGGTTTTTCCCGCTACATGCATTGTCATGTACATCTGGGTGTGCACGTATGTGTTAACCCATATAGGATTTGACCAATAAAGACGAGATTTTGACCCAGTGGTCCTGATCTCCGTACACCTCTGGACCGAGGCAAGGTAGTTTAAATTGTGAGGAGTATATATATTGAGACAACATTCATAATCATTGTAGATGGCAACGTCATCAACTAACATGGAGGAAAAGATTGCATGCTCGTGCACGCTCTACAAGTATCAAATCTTGCGCAAGTGTAGGATATGTAATGAGCATGTGCACAAGTACGGAGAGTTTGCTAGAGAAACCGTATAGAATCTACGATACGACAACTACAAAACGGGCATTGATTTTTGCGACATAACACCTACATCTAAGAGAGAGAGAGAGAGAGAGAGAGAGAGAGAGAGAGAGAGAGAGAGAGAGAGAGAGAGGATTATGCATGAAGGTCCGACCAATCCAGAGCCAAGGATGGAAGCAGAGAAGGGCTTACAGACACAAGACGATGGCATGGAGGAGATGCTGGATGCCTTCTTCCAGACAAGCGAGGAGAACGCTAACGAAGCAGCACCAGAAGACGTGTGCCTATCTCCTGAAGACATGTTGAGAAAGTTTGCACGTCAACCAATCTGTGAAGGCGCCAAAATATATGTGCTTCGTACTTGTCTATCGTTTTTGAATTTGCAGTCAGTGTATGGATGGTCAGATAAAAGCGTCACTGCTTTGTTTAGGTACGTAACTTACAAAAGAGATTTTCTGATTGCAACGGTGACGTGCTTGGGGAGGTTTTAACTTAATGTGGCTTAAAGAGGTTGTTGCGGTAGCAACTACTCCTGGCTGGCAATGAAATGCCCCCCTCTAGGCCAGACGCAAAGTGACTATTGACCTCAGTTGGCTTGGACTACAACAAGATTCATGCATGTCCAAATGATTGCATTCTTTTTTACAATGAATTCGCAGATTGTCTATCGTGTCCTAAGTGCGAAGCAATGCGCTACAAGCAAGATGCGGTTGGCGAGTCAGTGCCAGCTAAAGTGTTGCGGCATTTCCCTATTATTTTGAGGATAAAAAGCATGTTTTGTTGTGGTTCCATTGCAAAGTTGATGCGGTGGTATTCTACGAATAGATCCACTGACGCAACATTTAGGGTACCCGCTGATTCAAAGGCTTGGAGGCACATTGAAGATACCTGGACACATTTTAAGAGTGAACCACGCAATTTGCATTTGGGCATGGCAATGGATGGAGTCAAACCATTTGGCTTGAGAAGCTCGTCGTGGAGCACTTGGCATGCGTGCCTTGTCAATTACAGCCTCCCGCCATGGCTTGCCATCAAGAAGGATCATTTGATATTAGGCTTGATTGTGCCTGGTAAGTTCAAGGCCAAAAACATGGATTTTTATCTCGCACCACTAGTTGACGAGCTCCAGGAGTTATAGCATGGGATCGACATAGCAGATGCGATTGAACCAGCAGGACAACAGCATGCAAGGATCCATGGACTTCTTATGTGGACTATGCATGATTGGCCAGAATACAGTGAAGCTTCTGGTAATGGTGGATGATTTACAAAATTCTCGCTATTCACAAGCACTTTGTGTAGTACTAAATCATGCTTTAATATATGCAGGGCTTACAACTTCGGGATACAATGCATGTCCAATTTGCGGGCCGTCTTTGGATGTGCGCTATTCTGCCTTGCTTCGAAAGACAATTTATCAAGGCCACCATCTTTATCTTCTAGATGGCCATCACTTGTGCGAAGGTAAGCTTGGTCGCGTCGAATGTCGTCCTATGCATGTACAAGAGTGGTGTCGCCGATGGGAGCAACATGAGGGGCAACCTGTTCCGGGATTGAAGTGTTTGTCCATTCTCCATACGTTGTCGTACTGGGGTGATCTACTAATTAACCATTTGTTGGATCCAATGCATGTATTCAAGAATGTGGGAGAGCTTCTCTGGAAGACAATCATGGGAATGAAAGGCAATGGAGCTTCACGAGATGATTTGCAGTCAGTTGGAAAGATGCCACAGTTTTGGCCTTTCACCAATGCAGCAGGCCAAACAAAGCTTCCAAGAGCGCCATGGGTATTGCTAAAAAGCGAGGAACGATAAGTCAAAAGGGTGATTTCAGAGTTCAGGACGCCAACAGGATGCATGCGGTGTCTCAAGACAGCATTCACCCGTGACGATCAACTGTCAAGACTGAAATCGCACGACTGGCATAAGTTCTTGCAATGTATTCTTCCAATTCCGATCAAGGGGTGTTTAACAGAGGAAGTGCGGTCCTGCATATATAAGATTTCAGAACTAGTGCGGTGGATCTCTTCCAAGGAGATACGAGAGGAACCCATTGCAGTCGCAAGGGCTGACTCTATTGAGGCAGTTTGCATGATTGAGAAGTATCTACCCACGATCTTCCTAACTATCCAAATGCACTTGCTCGTCCATGTAGTAGATGAGGTTGCAGTGGCAGGTACAGTCCACAGCCGTTGGATGTTCTTTCTAGAGAGGTTCATGAAAACACTTAAGGGTTTTGTTCGCCAAAAAGCGCGTCCAAAGGGGAGCATGGCAGAAGGATGGCTGGTGCAAGATTCTCTTATCTTGACGATCGAATTTCTATCCGTTTCTGACCCAGAAATGCCTCGACTATGAGCGATGAGGAGGATGCAAGATTGGTGGGAGAGGAGCCACAAGGGCAAGGGGTGCCGAAGAAAATGGATGACGCCATGTGAGAAAAGATCATGAAGTTCTGCATACTAAATTCAGAGCCAGTGCAAAAATGGCTTGAAAGGTACAAAGAAGAGAAAGAGAGACGCAATAAGGAGCGACACAATTTCAGGCGAAGTCGAACGACTAGAGGCTTACCCTTGCCAGACCATCTCGCTCCTCTACCTAAATTTCCTACAATGGCATGGTTGGACAAGATAGTGAGAGCAGCTTGACAGATCGAAGAACCCATATCTCCAGAAGAGGAAGAGCTGGCTATTGGATGTGACTGGAGGTATCATACATACATGGCACTGTGGTTGCATGGAAAGCATTTTAGAACACAAAAAATTGAGAGTAGAAGAAACACGTTTGACAATGGGGTAATGGTTAGTTTCATGCAAAAGAGCAAGGCCAGTGCCAGAGACAAGAACGAGAGCACTAGCAACCTAGATTACTGTGGTCTGGTGTCAGATATCTTGAAAGTCAGCTTCAGACGGTTTGAGATGTTTTTGTTGGATGTGAAGTGGTTCAAGGTGATTACTTCTGGTCGCAATGCAACGGTACGCAGAGATGAAAACAAGCTTGTGCAGATAGATTCTACAAAGGTTTGGACAGATGTGAGCGACACGTTTGCGCTCCTCGAACATTGCGAGTAAGTGGTCTTTGTACCGGACCCTCGAGAGCCACAATGTTGGTTTGTGGTTCTGGTTGCTCCAAGAAATAAACAAGTATTTGAAGGGCAAGAGCTCCTGGAGGAAAGTTGGCCAGACGACGCAGATACTACTGTGACATTAGATGAGATGGACGAAGGTATGGCAGAGGAAGCTGACAGATATACGAGGGATGATGCAGACGAGGCATATATGACACTTGTAGGTGAAGATGCAATGGATGAAGACAATCCGCCAGAACGAGTTGGGATAGAGTTATGTCTGCAGTTAGAGATAGATGATGATACGATGCAAGATCTTATCGATGATGCCTCACTAGTCGAGGCCTGTAAGTGTTTGTGTGAAGACGCTGATTTAAAATTAAGCTCTTTCTTAATTTAAACAAAGGTGTTCTGACGCTTTCTTTTACTTTCTTTGTGTAGGACTTTAGTATGGCAGACCAGTCGACGGATCCTGGTTCTATGAGTGCGGATGGATTTATGGGCTTTGTCACACGGATGATTCCCACTCAGATGGCACAGGCGTCTCAGTATTGGATAGCCAGAGGTACGGGTACCACGCCTCCAAGCTTCACACCCAAGGGTCCGACGCCTATGTGGGGGGGGGGGGGGGGGGGGGGGGGGGGGGGGGGGGGACACCTATGGGTACGATGCATGCGAGGTCTCCCATCACGGCCGCGTCGACACCTAGGAATATGGCAGAGGCGGGTACATCAGCATCTCCACTTCACAGACGCACTCGCCGATCTCGACGATCGTCAGGTGGAGGTGATGGTTGCTGTGGAGGAGGGTCCACAGATGCTTTGACCCCTCCTTACTCTCGACCCCCGTCCTACGCAGGCACACCTCTCACTCACCTCTTAGTACACCTCGGACACCTTGGGGGGCACACAATCCTAGTGTCTCCAAGGTTTATATTGTACAGCCAGATGCACAGGTTGACATGGATAGTGTCGGGACTAAGTTGAGATAGTGGGTTCGCCAACTCGCGGAGGTGCAATTTTCTAGCACCATCATGACGTCTTGGAGTCATCAGGATCGCAGCAAAATCAATTATATAGTGGAGACCATCATGAGAGAGTATCAACCTGCTCCGGGTTCAGTAGAGCTTCCAAGGAGGTGGATCACGAATGTTGCTCGTCGGGCTTTTAGGCAGGGCTCGTCCAAGCCTTCGGGCATCTCACACGAGTCGTGGCAGCAGATCAGGGAGGAGGAGGAGACAGTGGACACAAGGTTCAGACAGCAACGTCTCGCCGCAGAGGTACGTAGGGAGACTATGGGCACATCTCATCTTGGCAGCAAAGGCTTCGACACCTTTCACTATGAGTTTGTGAGTTTTCAATCCAATCCTAGCTATGGCGTTTTTTTTTCAAGAGCGATGAATCATGTATTCTTAATTACTTTGTTTTTTGTATAAACGCAGAATCTTGCAATGCATCGAGCCCGACACGCCAGGAGGAGACAGATGGATATCGGAAAGGCATTTATGAAGTATTGAATTATCTTGCTACCACCACAAGAGAGACTGTAGACTGGGAGGCCTTAGAGTCTCGTTGATTGATTGAGGTGAGATGTTTGATCGAGACAAATAATATGTGTGAGTTG
The DNA here is from genome assembly GCF_014529385.1 of Adiantum capillus-veneris. NCBI lineage: Eukaryota > Viridiplantae > Streptophyta > Polypodiopsida > Polypodiales > Pteridaceae > Adiantum > Adiantum capillus-veneris. Next base: position 70,480,383 of record NC_140951.1, on the reverse strand, counting down.
ACTTAATTAATTAAGTATACGTGAAGTAATATCATACTAATTTTGTGACTTGTCCCTTTATGTGCGGGTTGTGACGCGCGAGTCATCAGTGGTTTTTCTTTATATGTTTTGTGAGACACAGACACATCTCTCTGTTTTTTTCTCGTATAGACATGCACATATAGGTTTTGATCATGGTTTTGGTTATGGCTGGTTTTGATCATGGTTTTGGACATGGTTATATATTGTTTTGGACAGGTGTTGATCATGGTTTTGGTTATGGTAATTATGCAGGAATTTAACGAACTTTATGGTTATTGTTTTGTTTATGGTTATGGTTATGGTTATCGTTATGGTTTTGATCATGGTTATGGTTATGGTTTTAATTTGGTTATGGTTTTTCACAAAGTTCGTTATATATGAAGTTCGTTATGGTTATGGTTTTAATTTGGTTATGGTTTTGCACAAAGTTCGTTTTATTTCTTCCATCAAGTTGTGCCTTAAATCTCAAGTGAGATCCTACATGGATATCATGTAGGAGGCGTATATATGGTTTTTTTTTAAAAGTTTATGTTAAATGGAAGGGAACTCTGCCGAAATTTCTACGGGAGCACGGTTGATTTTGGTGTTGCTCGCTTTCTTGGGCAGAGGACAGACAGTCTGGCTGTGGCTGTGTCCATCTTTTCACTGGGCATAGGCCAGGCTGCCTATCCTCTGCCCAAGAAAAACATTTTCTGATATGGTCGTCGATATAGGCGTCGATACAGGCATCGAAATATACGTCAAAAACTAGGACTATCGACGTAGATATCGAGCGTATTCTGATTGTTTCATAGGGACGAGGATTTCAACGCGGTTTTCGATGGTTGGCGTCAAAATCTGCGTCGAAGGCACCTGTTTTTGTTGTAGTGTAATGGGGGAAGCTGTGTTTTGGTGTGTGAAACCTCCCATTGTTTAGAATTATTCTTCTGCAAAAGCACCCTAATTTTTTTTGTGAGGTTGTCTAGGTAAGGGATATTCCAATTGATCCAATTAAGGCATCCAAGAGACTATTGGAGCTCGATGATATTTTTCAGTTGATTTGGAGTATTAACGATTTTAGATAATACATGCTCCTGTAATTTTATGCATCCATTACAGATGGTAATTCCTACAAAGTCTACTTCTTCTCGAGCAAAGCCACACTTCGTGTAAGATAGAACCAGACCTGTTTTTCTCAGCAGCTCATAGAATTCCCTCAGATGTTCTATGTGTTCTTCCATGTATTTCGAGTATATAAGGATGTCATCCAAATACATTAAACAAAATTTCTTGATAGGGTCAAATATCATTTCAACCTGAGTTGGCACTCTGAAGGGGCATTTGCTAATCTCATGGGCATAGATATCCATTCATACATTCCTTGGGGTAATACAAAAGCTTTTTTGTACCTATCTTTGGGTTGCACCTTAAATTGCCAAAATCCGCTTTTAAGATCAAATTTGGAGAAGATTTTTTTGCCATTTATTCTTTTGATCAAGTCTTCCTTGAGAGGGATAGGAAATTTCTTTGGAATCAAGAATTTGTTTAGGGATTTGTAATCAATTACTAACCTCTTTTTCCCTCTCTTCTGCTCACTGTGATTGTTGACGTAGAAGGCTCTGCAGACCCAATTTGAGTTAGATGGTTGGATTATACCTTTTTGCAGTAGTTCTTCTATTTCTCTGCGGCAAAGCTCATTATCTAAAATTGACATTCCTGGGTGTGAAGCTTTGGTTGAATTAACTTTAGGAATAGTAGGGAGAGTGATCATGTACTTTTCTTCATCCCAGAAAGCTAATGGGTTGTCGGAGGTTCTCTGCATGATTTTCTCTTTTATTTCTTCTATTTGGGTTATATATATATATATATATATATATATATATATATATATATATTATATTATATATATATATAGCGAGAGAGAGAGAGAGAGAGAGAGAGAGATTGAGGGATTAAAAAAAAAGCTCTCTCCAAAAAGCTCGCTCCAAAAATTGATTATAGAGTGAAGCGAGCTTTTTTTTAAAAAAATTGGTCAATTGAGCAAAAATCTGGAAAAAGCTCCCTCAAAACCTCAACTCTAGTACTCATGTTAGATTACTTAAATATTTAATGTAGTACAATGTATAGCCTAATAATTTTAGCTAATGATTTCACTTCCATTTGTTTTTAAGTTCACTCTTATAGATCTATAAATACAATTTTTTGTGCTAGCTAGTTTTGTTCCCACTCTCTTTATTTACAGGGAGGAAATCCTTTCTTGTAAAGAGAGCTTCTGTGGATTCTAGAGTGAAGGAAGAGAGCACAAGTTCCTTCAATGACTTGGAAATAGACATGCTCAAGGATGTGAAGAGTGCTCCCATAAAGGGTGTATTTGAAGGTGATCTGCTAGAAGATGATGATACATCATATGACGAAGATGACACATTGAGGAGGTGAAGTAGCAGAGCAAGAAGGTGAATCTATCCACCGTGTTGTCACATAACTGGAAGGTTATTGCAAACACAAAGAGAATAGGGGGCCAGGGAAGTGTCAAGCATGCCACACCTTTGCCAAAATCTGTTGTAATTGAGAAAGGCCAAGATTCATTATGCCAAACGTCACCATGATTTAAAGCTCCAATTCCTCTTCACAAAGCATGTATGCACTAAGGTGAAGCATAAGCTGAATGATCCTATGAAGTTCCCAAAGCACTCAGCAATTGAGCAACACCCTCTCACAAGATCATCGGAAATGCATGATGATCTTCCCCTTGGTATCATGTTTTTTACTCACCTAAAGACTAGAGCAGCCAAGGTGGTGACATGGTAAATGAAAAAGAGCAATTGACTGACTATAGACCCCATATTTGTATATGCATCCAATTTTAGTGAAGACTGTTTCTCAAATTTTGCTAATTTTGCATGTTCCATGTTTTATTAGTTTCATTGTGTTTATTTAGACTACTCTTATGTGAGTAAGTACTGTATATGAACCCCCACCAAGTAGGCTCCTAATTCTAGAACTCAATGGAATCCTATGGAAAATATGGTTCTTCAAGAATGCTCTCACTCTCACTTGACACAAAATAAAATTGTATGGAGTGGGAAACCATGTGGTTTCTTTATGGCCTGATTGGCATGAGTTCTTGAAACAATTGGTAAAGAGTTTTTGGTGGGAACTTAAAACTGTAAACCATGCAAAAGAGGAAAAGTAACAATTTCTGGAAATCCCTTTTTGGAATATACATATAATATAACACTTCTTTTTTGGAAAGCCCTTTTTTGTATTCACATATAATGAAACACATCTCATTTTGGTTCAAAGGTGATATTTGCAAAAGAGGAAAAGTAACAATTTCTTATGGTTTACACTTTACATGCTATGACATGTAGGTTCTAAGTATTGAGTAGTTGTAAATGATCAATGATGCTTTGTAGATAGGACATATCATAGTGTGTACATTTTGTGTATTTGACTTGAGAACATGACAATATATGTGATCAATTCACAAGACAAGAGGACACTTGATGTAAGTAATGCAAAAAGATAATTAAAAACACTACATTTCACATTGTACAAATAGGTAATACAAAATTATTGGCTACAAATTGTTGGTTCCACGTTCCAAATTCTATTTCTTGAGTGATACATATCTTCAGAGCTACATTCTCAAGTTTTCAATTACTCTTGCATCTTCTTTTGGTGGAACATAAAAATATCTTTGTGTCCCTTCACTTTGTATGCAACTTGAGGCATTGGAAACTTGATGTCTATGACACTTGAAGACATGATATTAGCTTTGGGTCCCTCTTGTAGGAGATCATAGAGTAACTTTCCATGATGGTATCTTTCGATAGTACACATCAATGATGACTTCCTCCCCAATAGCATAAAGATTACCCTAGCCATCTTGTAATGGGGTAGTTAGTTTATGCTTCAACTTGTCGCACATTATCACATAGTATGGTACATTATGTGCATTCCCTTCTTCTATGTGGCCTACAAAATCATCACCAACCTCCACAAGATCACCCAGCAATGCATTGCATGGAAATCATCTTAATCTTGGTGCAGACTCTTTGCTGGGTAGCTTTGCAGTCATTAGTATGAGCTTCTTTAGTTGCCATGATCCAATATGCTTAGGATTTGCGCATTTATCCCAATTTTCATTGATGGCAAATGCACAAAGTCAGGAGTAGGACCTGAAGATAACCCTTGTTGGGTATTTTTGGAGAAACCATGAGTTGGATGGAAGTTTTGTGCACCCTTTATGGGGCTACAATCCCACTTTCTTTTTTGGTTCACATCTTTAGCCTTTACTAGCACAAACCTCCTCCTTGACTTATGAGTGCTAGTCAGGGTTGCTACAAGATAATTGGTAGCATCTTCTGCATTTTGAAGCTTTGCTCCATCCACCTTCAATTTCTTGATTGTGAGTGCGTGCTTCATAGCTGCTCCAGCTCCATCATGTTCACCCTTTCCATGTTGTGAGCCAAAATAGTGGTGTTGCATATGTACTTCTATCATGGTGAAATATATACAGGAAATAGCCATTAGGAAAGTCCTACCTTTAGAAAGCCTTATTGTTAATAGACAAATAAACAAACAAACAATTATTAGTAGGCAAAGAAATGAGCACACACATACTTGCCTATGACATAAAAAGGCCGCCTTGCTTTAAACTGTGAGGTGGCTCCATCTGATCACACCCAATGCCTTGTAAACTTTTTTTCCTACTCTTGCTAGATACTCATGGTGTAATAACAAGTAGTGTTGAACAAACACGGTGTCATGTTGTTTATCATTAGACATGTAAAAAATACACTCCTTTACCAGTTCACCTTCTTCCCACCAAAAGCATATATGCATAAGTATTTTACATTTCACATTGTGCCAATGCATTGATTGGACCTCAATTTGTATTTGGAAAGTGTAATTTTCAGCAAAATCTATCACTAACGCCACAACATTGTTTGGAATGTTTGCCAAACATTCTTTAATTGTTGTGAGTGTTTCCACTTGGCCCTAAGGTTGTATGCTATGAATACCTTCATGTGATGTTTAAATTGCCCAACCAATAATGACAGAGCTATCTCCTCATACACCATTTTGATTCTTTTCTTCTAACCCCTCTTTTTGGATTTTTCCATCATGACATATTCATATGTTCTCCACTTCACTATGCATGAATCACTCACATCTAACACACGTGGACAAAAAATTATCCTAGATACACCACAATGCTTGCATTTTCATAGCAGGCAGGACTTCTCATGCCACTAGCATCCATCCTTCTTTGAACATACTATAGATGTCCATAGGTCTTTGGAAAATCAATAAGTACCCTTCGTCATTTCCCATGCTAGCCATAAGCATCACATAGGCAATCACAACTTGAGGTATGCAAGGTGGATTTCATTCTAGTAATTCCTATCATAAGCAACTCTATGCGTGTATTGTAGATACAACAACAAGTGTTCCTCTCCTTGAGAGCATAGTATTGCTTCAACTTTTGGAATGAACTTAATTCGATGACTTATTAAGGATGCTCATCTTTGAATCTACCAAAGAACTTCATCTTCATAAAATCAACAAACACTAGTATATGAGGATTTCAATACTATGTGAAATACTTATACTACATTTTCCCACATCTCATTTGGACAGTGTCAATCAAATTCTAACTTTCTAAGACTATTGTCTCCACATTAAGCTCCATAGAAAGATGCTAATACTAATAATACTCATCTAGTACTAACAGTACTACTATGTGAATCCCTTGCA